>NC_041396.2:181306349-181606349 GCF_900747795.2 Erpetoichthys calabaricus
CATAAAAAAATCTGTTATCATTTATATTTTCTTAAGTAACTAGAGTTTTATTTTAATCCGTTATTACAAGATGTGAAATTGGTTCTTCAAGCTTACAGTTCCTCTTTTATGATGTCAGAGATTGAGTTTAAAGCCGATTGCTTGAAATCCAATGAGTGTCCTGGAAGAACAACTCTTATTTAGCTCCAGAAAAACCAGAAACTCGGTGATACCAGATTCACTCTAAGAATATGTAGGCTTTGTGTGGTGGGGTACCAAGATAATAAGTAACGTGCTTGTGTAAACTCCTTATAGTTTAAGTTCTTGTAATCTCATTACTGACTTACCTAGATATTTGTTATTTGTTTTACAAATTTCATATAACATTCAAGGAGGCAAGTGGCTGCCCAATCCGCACTGCACATGTGTAGTATTTTCAAGCAGACAAGAATACATTGAATTTTATGACACTGACACATTTGTCCCAGAGATACTATTTTATGATATTACATGATAGATTGTTTTTTTTCTTTATGATGAAAAAAATATTTCAAGTATTACTCTGAAAGATAATGTTTCAGTTTTACAATGCACTAAAAGAACACAGAAAATGTAATTCTAATTTAAGAAAGATGGTACGAATTGAACTGTGGTGTATATCCAGTAACTTTATAATTAAAAATATGATAAGCACATAAGTATTTTTATTCCTTGTGATGTACAACCTCTTATCAAAGTAATCATAAGGAATTAGATGTATAGAGGCAAGAAATTATTTGATATCCATTAAAATGAAAATGCTGTAAGGGCCATGTGTCACAAAATGTACAGTAGTGCTGCACCCTGACTTGCATTTCATCTTTATGTCACATGTTTAACATTCCTGTGAAAACGATGAAGTCCGTGTATAAGGTAGGTCATTGATTCTTTACCCTAATTGTTAGTGAATATAAGAGAGTTAATTACAAAATGTAAATGCTTACTTTTCGACCACCACGTGAGTTTGTTAGGGTGTACTGATTATGTTACGCAAAACGCACTGCAGGTAGCTGGCCCACCCGATCAAGAAATGTCTGCTGGCTGCTACTCTAGAAATAATGTTGCTGTTTGTGATCTCCTTTTTTGCAAGTGTGGTTCAGTTACATTTATTTTTAACATTTTGTACTAACTCTTTTTGTTAATTAAAGGCCTCTACTGGGTGCTGCACATATACATGTGAAATTGTACGATGTAAGTCGCCTACTTTAATTTAATTGGTTAACTGCTGAATTCTCATTCACTGTTATTGGTTATTTTCTCATCACTAAAGCACTGAAAGAGCATGTGAATGTCATCCTTTTACTTCCCACTTGGTACATATTTGCAATTATTTAGACAACAATTAGTCACTTTTTCCAAAAAGCAAATTCTTTACAATTTGACAGTAACTAATTACTAAGTCATTAGTAATTTATAATGATTTACTTTCTTTGTGTACCTACCCCGACCTTGTATGTGAGAGACCAATAGAAAGGGGACTGAAGACTCCAGATGTCTCAGGACTGTCCTTTTCCAATTGCTGGAGGATATTGCAAAGCGTGAGCACCGGAATATGCCCTAAGGGTATTTTAGGGCCACCTCTTCCAGTTATACCCCTTACAGGGGATATAATAGGCCACAGGCCAAGGTGAATAGCACTTTATTTGACCTACTCAAAGCTAGAGGAATTGTGCCTGGAGATATCTTCAGGCATGCTTATAGCAAGAAGAACGATCAGACCAGAGAGAAAACAAAAACCAAGGCTGTAGACACATTTATTCTGTTATTAAAAACATGAGATAGCATTTCTGTTCTAAAAAACATCAAAGATTCACATTTCTTAGTTTTGTGAGCACCCCTTAGCACAACAAAAATTGCATACACCATAGGAAGGTGGGGGACAATGAGTAGGGACAACAACAGCATCTGTTAATGTTACCTGAAATGGGTTTTCTTTACCAATAGCAATTACCAGAAAACATCAAAAACAACATTAAAAAAAATAAAAAAATTGTAGAAATCACGACATGCCACATTGAGTTGTAAAAGATTATTGTAACAACAGGATAGAAGAGTTGCACTTGCTAACTTTAATAATTCAATCCCAAACTAATCCCTTCTATCCTCCCATCTCTTTTTCTCACACTAGTGACACTTTGCTTCACCTTTCCTACTGACTGTAGACCTTATTTCTCATGTCATGAGCACAGAGTAGTGTGAATTTCTTATTTGCTTAGCCTCCATTCAATATGTAGCCCCTACTGTCCCCACAACCTTCTGTAGCTCTTAACAGATTAAGTCTAAACAGTGGCTTTCTGGTTGTGCAAACAGGCACAATATATTCTTATTGATCCCAGACAGATACTGTCTGCAGTGTCATAGCTTCTGAACAGTACAAGCTTGTGCCATACCTGCCTGGTTACACCATTAAATAGGTAACATGATCCTAACTTCTCTAGAAGAAGATGACAGCACCTGCTGTAATGGCCAGTTATTGGCTATGTTTGCACGTTGTTCGTTGCTTTATTTCTCTCAAAAATGTCCCTAAGATTTCATAATCTGGAGGAATCTATACTACGGGAAGTAAGCATATTCTTACAATGGGGCACATTATTGTCTGTCATGACTGGTTATTTTATATGGTTATTTCGGCATGAGTTCTTGAAAATTACTTTTCTTAGTGTATTTTTGGGGTTGCTTAAGCTTATTCTCATTTTTATATAACTGTTTGGTAATGTTAAATATTTACTAGCCGTCCCCCACGGCTCTGCCTGCATAGTAGTGAAACAGGACAAACTTTAAAAATCAATAAACAAAACAGGTATTGCTAGCTAAGTGGAGGCAAGGTACACTCCAAAACACAAAGGCACACAGACTGGAACGGAGGCTGGTGCGTGAGTGAGGAGGGTTCTGCCCGGCTCCCCACTCCTGATGTCACTCTTTCCCTCCCCTTGGACCGTAGCCTCTGTCTTGGATTAGCGCGAATATATCGCTCCTGCAAGCAAACTATGATACTTAGCACGATGAGAGAAGTTGCAAAATCAACCAGAGTGTTCAAGCAAACTATAGAAAAAACCCGATCTAAATCCGTTAAGTAGTTCTCTTGTTCACCAGCTAAGCGGAGGTAAGGTACACTCCGTGACTGGTGCGTGAGTGAGGAGGGCCCTGCCCCCCTCCCCTCGGCCTGCTGCATTTCTCTCGGATTCGCACAAATAAATCGGTGCCACAGGCGAACTATGATAGCGTGATGAGAGAAGTTGCAAAATCAACCGGAATGTTCAAGCAAATTATTGAAAAAAACCTGATCTAATTCCGTTAAGTAGTTCTCTCATAAAAAGCGGACAGACAGACATACATACAGACAGACAGATAGACACTGGATTTTATATATATAGAGATTTGCAATCTCCCATAACACCATTTTTTGGCACAGTCACCATTTACTGCACTTTAGTTTGATGGTTGATGCGGTTGATGGCAGCAATGTCAGAAGTCATAGACTAAGTTAGATGAGGATCGTAAACATATATATTTTGGGCCCTGGGATCACTTCTGCATCAGAGTTTGCAGATTCCTTAAAGATATTCTAAAAGATTGCTCATATAGTTTCTAAAGTCTTCTGGCGTTTGTGATTTCAAGTTTGGTTTTGTTTTGGGATTAGAACACCAGGTATTTTTTGAACATCTAGTTTCAACTTTCGCATTGGTTATGACTTCCATTTATCTCTCAGTCTTTCTCTTTCCTGCGTGGCTTTTCATAACACTGCCAGTGTGTGTATCACTCCTTATTATCTCTCTCTTATAACTATTTCTATCTCACCCTAATCATGTACCATCCTGACACTAACTTTAACACTTTTACCCATTTGCTAGTTTACATCTACTTCTACATATCTCTGTGTAAAAAAAATGATAGAATTGATGGTGCAGTAGACATGGTTGCTGTTTCAAAGTTCTGTATTTTATATGATGGTTTTAGCCAGTGTTTCCCAACCTTTGTGTTGTCACAACCCTGTTTTTGACATCCCAGTGTTTTTGCGACCCATGGTGGGAAGGGGTTCCCCCTCATTGAATTTTGTGCAGCCCATATAGGAAGGTCAAAGTGATCCAGTGTGATTCCCAACATGTCAGAGCATTGGATGATTCAAGCGTGATCGTCAATGCTTTTCCTCCTTGATGAACTGAACATGATCATCTGAGCAGGAGTTGGGGAGGTCATCCAGGATCAGCCACGATCCACCTGAAATGCAGCTGCTGTGAATCGAGCACAATCATCAGAGTGGTGATTGGAATTTTGTCTGGTGTTGGCTGTAGCCCACCTGTAATGCTGCCATGGCCCACAAGGTTGGGAAATGCTGGGCTATGCATTGCTTGTGTCCAGTATACAGGTGCTCTACCTGTCTGCACTGGGTTTCTCCACCTTCACTGGCTTCTGCCCACAACTTAATGACATGCAGGTCAGGTTGTTGGCCCAGTGGTGCTTGCTTAGTTTTGCTCTATGATGGACTGCCATCCTCTCTAGTGGTCTGGTCTTTGTCTTTGTCCGCAATACTGCTAAGGCAGATTTTTGTTTTGTGTGACTCACTGCATTGGTATAAGTGGGCTCAGAAAATAAGTGAATATTATAAATACATACACATATATATTTGACCACATTCATAAATTAATTGTGTCATGGATGGTGCGGTATAATACACCTTAATATATGAATGCATTAATGTTTGCAATTATACTTCAATTTTATCCTTAATATTTTTAAATGTTTCAATTATTTAAACTCATAATTGCCGAATATGCAAACCTGTTTTTTTAGCTGTCATATTCTTGCAAACTATAATTTTCCAGGTCTCCTACTGTTAATAGTGCTGAATTCTAATTACTAGAAAATGAAGCAATTACTCATGAACACATAAGCCACCATAAACATATTTGCAAGAGAAAGGCCATTACTGCAAAAATACATTAAGTGTAATAACTCTGTCTTCATGAGACATGAAATAACCTTAAATCCATTACTTAGTCACATAATTTATTATTATTATTTTTCACATTTGGTAATTAGAAGTTATGTTCACAATGTCATCTAATCTTTTGGCTCTGATACAAATGAATTTGTTAATTTTCAAAATGATCCCATTATTTACTGTAAGTTGTATGAATTCTGATTGATAGGTCATGTGTTTAATTTTTGGAATTTTGCAAGAAATTAATTTAGCTTTTACTAAATATGAAGAAAGAATGTTAACTTGCATTGCAAATCAGGCCTACAATTTATCAAAAATACAAAATTATTTTAGAATTTAGTATTCCAGTAAAGCAAATTGTAGTGTACTTTGTGAAGAATTTATGCATCTTCTGTGTTTCTTATAGCTTTCCTATACATACTCTGGCTAACCCCACATTGCGTAAATTCACTTTGGAATTTGTAATGTTGTCCAGTTTGCATAAATTAATGAGTTCGACCCAGGAAAGGCTTCAGCTGTCCTTATTTGTATACTGCGCATTTATCTATCCTTATTCAAGCCTGTTAACACTTATTCAGGGTTGTAAGGGGACAAGACTGCTTAACAGCATTGGATACAAGGGAGGAACTACCAAGTTAATTTAGAGATGTCAATTAATATGACACACAATTCTTAAGAATATGTGTACCTGTACCTGGAGAAAACTGCTTGCAGACATGGAGTAGCCAGTTTCCTTCATGTGTAATATACTGACAAATGTGCCTACTTTAATCAGTGAAAGATAACACCTCTTCTGTTAGAGCAATAATGACAATCAAATATTGGAAAGCTTTTTAATCAATCTCAGAGCAGTACCTGATAAATCAGGAGAAGACTACTGATATTTGTACTAAGATAGAAAGTAACTCTGCAGTGGGCTGGCGCCCTGCCCGGGGTTTGTTTCCTGCCTTGCGCCCTGTGTTGGCTGGGATTGGTTCCAGCAGACCCCAATGACCCTGCAGTTAGGATATAGCGGGCTGGATAATGGATGGATGGATAGAAAGTAACTCAAATTTTTTTGTGTCACATTTACTTCAGCATTGTGCTTAGCAGCTATTGAAGGTTCAGCAGAGCAAACTGAATTTTGACACCAATTGGGTTATTTACTTTTTAGTCATGAAGTAAGCACTTTCTTCATTTTTCTATTTTTCATGATTTTTTTTATATCTCTCGTATAACCACCATGGAGTACTGCAACTCCCCAAACCCAAGACAGAGTAATCTACATGCTGCTGTGATAAAAGGATTTTTTATTCTCACAAGGCACTTTTCAACCACCTCTACAAAATAAGCCACAAGTATACAAATAAATTACACAAATCTTTCTCCTTCCATCCTCCAGTTGACTGTTGCCTGCTGCCTCCCGATTCTGAATCATTAATACGAAGAAGTGGGGTCCTTTTAATTCCGGACCCAGGAATGCTTCTGGTACCACGCCATGTCTTCCGAGAAGCACTTCCAGGCCATAAAGAAAGTAGCAAGGTCCTCCCCCAACAGTGCCCTCTGTCAGTATGTATGGACCCCTACAGAGCTGCATTTCTGGATTCCATATCCTAAGCACTCCTGTAGGCATCCTGACTGGGTTCCCATGCAAGGACCACTGCTACCTTGTGTTTGGGGAATGGAACTGCTCCTGATTCCAAGGTATCGCTGGTCCATCCTACCAGCCAATCCATTTCCTCTTCCACTCCGGCCTCCCGTTTGAGTATATCTCAGCTGGGATGCCTGTTCTCCTCTTACACTCCCTATTTCCTGACTTTTGCCTCTGTTATTTTCTCAACATTTTGCTAATTCCTTAATGAAAGCATTTTTACATGCATACAACTCTACCTGAACAGGTATTTACAGTAGATCCCAGTGTTATAGTACTTTCATTCTTAATATTTGATTAATGGTGTGGTTATAATCATACATCAGGGAAACAGAGCTGATTGCTTAGAGAAGAAGACTGTTTCCTTCAAAACACACAGGGAAAGTATTCTAGCACTAGAAATCATGAAGTCTATGGGACACTTCAATCTCTGTACTATTCGACTTAAGTTCTTCAGTTTCCCACTTTGGATTTCCCTCTTGGAAGATTTTTTGTAAGTTTTCAGTTTTCTTCTCTTGTTTTTGGTTTTGATTATTTTTCCTTTGGATTTTAGTTTTGTTTTTTTGGGGTTACCTCCAAGAAGGCAACATTCTGTAATTGTTTGTCTATTTTCATGTTGCACTTGCACTTGTTTGAATTTACTTCTCAGCTGCACTTGCATCCTTATGGACGTCTTACTATTCATTTTGTGGTTTGAGTTTTTCTGATATGGTTTTTCTTCTCAATTTATTTTATATTAATTTTTCTTGACTTTCAGGTTTTCTTTTTTATTTGTGTAGCAATATTTTTTGGAACCTTAATTAGGCATAAAGAATACTTGTGTGTTTCCTTTTGCTGCATTATCTTCAGCTTGTGTTACACATTTAGTATTTGCTTTTTGTTTTTGCTTATTTGTTTAATTCATGATTAATAACTTCATTTAATTAATTTCTGTATTTACCTGTATCATCTCTTCTTGAAAAAAGCACATTGTTTAAAAACTTTTTTCTTAATTTTTGATATTTATTGCAATTCCGCATTTTAAAAAAATGTATGCATCTTAAATGTGCATGTTTTTCCTTTTTGTTGGCTCTAGGTTTTAATTTTTTTCTTTATATTCATGTAACTTTCATTTCAGTAACGTGATTTTTGAGCTGTGCTACTTAATATACTTGAAGTTTGGTATGCTCAATTGATCTTTTATATTTTTTATATATATATATACTTTTCAGTCTTCTTCCAATTATACACACCCAAAACAATACAGTGAAATATTTATGAAAGGCCTCAGCACACAAAATGAAATCAAGAATCTGAGCCACAGTTGTAACCTAATATCTAACTGATCTATTGTCAAGTTCAAAATAAAGGGTCTATCAAAAATCAAAGGTCTAGGAATCAAATCAAGTTCATATACTGGAAATGATTTTGTCAGACATAGTATCACACTGTTTTTATCCTAATCACAGACACTTAAGGCATGCGTGTGCCAACCTGTTTATGATCACCTTGGTGATGTCACATGTGGCACAGTCAGTCTTCTGGGAGTGATTGGTAAGGAGACCATGATGTTACATAGTAAAAATTGAAGTGCCCAAAATGGTGTTCAAATTGTCTAAGTTGAGAAACATAAAAATGGATAAACGTAAAAAAATGATTATAGATTTTCCACAAAAATTAATGTACAACCCAGATCAGAACTCTGTCTAATACACCCTTTTTACGAAAGTAATTCTGGGCGCACACTGTGCATGTGTAACACACCTCGACTGACTCCTCTCACCCTGTTATGGAAAGTGAGCCAAGCACCTTTCTTAAAGAACAAAGGTTTCTGGATTTTACTTATTGTGTTTTATTTACAATAATAAGAAACTTAATTTTGAATGTTTCTTTAAATATGGCTTGTTTATTTCATTGTTTTGTGTGATATATATGATGTATTTGTTAATGCTTCTGTTTTTGTAATTCTCTTGTAGATTTTCTATTATGTCAGTGTCTTTTGTTATTTATTTTGTCATTTATATGTTAAAACCAAAGGGTCAGGGTCTTCTGCTGCAGCTAATTGTTTCTACATAAAGACCCTTGGCACCTCAGATATGTGTTATCCTACAATATGTTGTAAGTTTTGTTTTTGTAATGTTTTCAGTTTTGGTTTGTGGATTTTGTTCTTTTGTTTTTGGCTTTGAGTATTGTTTTTTGGATTTTGGTTTTGTTCACTTTTGGGTTGCCTCCTGGAAGACAGTATTTTGTTATTGTTTATTTTAAAATAAATTTCTAATATTATTTTTTCAAACTTTTATGTTAATAAACTTTTATAATAGACATTTTTTTGCTTTTCTTGAGGTTAGGTTTTTATAGTCCTTATCTCCCTCCTAGATAGTGGGTGCATGCCTCAGACCTGCTTGTTGTTTTAGGGCCAGGATTATTAGAAGGTTTTTGGCCAAAATTTGAAATTCATGACTTTTTCATATTTATGGGCGATGAAAATTACAAAAGGAGTGATAAGATACATATCACAAGGTTGACAAAAAATAAGAAAGAAAAAGAAATGCACACACTCAAAAAATTATGTAAAAAGTAACAACAAAATTTTAAAATTTAAAAAGTATAAAGAAAACTAAAAATTGTGTGATATTCACAAGGGAAATAGTTATAAAGCAGAGATCAAAAGCCAAGAATCACAAACAAACTCTACAAACTGAAATAGATCCAAACTAAAATGTAAAGTACTGGTGCAGAATATTGGCTGGTTAACATGGTCCTTTCATATATTTGCTTTACATGCTAGTTTTATATTTTTTTTATTCTATCAAGGGACATAATCTGTTGTAAATGAGCTCTGTTGGTATTAGTGATGATCCAGCATGTTTTTTTCTTTCTTTTTTTGCCAAATTGCAGTCGAACTTGGCAGAAATCTGATCTCTGATCTGCTGAGCTTTTTTTCGTTCATCTGCTACAAACATGCACAGTGGCAAGATGACAATTATGAATTTTCTGTACCTGCTGGTAGACAAAGAAAAATGTCATATTAATGAATTGCTTAGCTATATCTGGAAATCTTTGAACAATTATAATTTTTTGTACAAATTAAAAGAAACAAGTGAAAGCTAAAGATGGGGACCAACCCTCTACTTCTTTACTTTCCTGGCTACACTGTTCAATTGTTTAAAGTTTGATGTGTTGGTGTCATAAATGAGAAAAGACTAGAGCCCCATGCAGAGTTGCTCTCAAATTTAGATCCGGCAGCCAGCAGTTCAGCTCTTTATAAAGTTTAGAATTGTTGTGATGTAGGGATTTTTAAACATGCAGAACATGGATCTATGTGTAGTTTGCTCTCATTTTTTTCATATTGAAGTCCTTATTATTTTTTAATTGTACTTTATATTATGCTGTCATGCCTTTATTTTGATTATTGTTTTTAGGCATAAACACTTCCATTTTGTCTATATTTAGACAGGTGCTGCCATGTTATTATTAATGATGGATGCCATTGCTATCACATTATGTTATCAAGCCACAGCTATTTAAGAAGACAGCACTCTATTTTTAATGTTCAAGTTTTGGATCTAAAACCTCAGTGTGTTTAGTTAGAATAATAAATCTGTTTAGTCCATTAGGACTTTGCCTGTTTTCTTTGACTTTAATTAATTTTTTTTTGCATAGGTAGTTTCATTACTTGTTTTTTTTTTTCTTTCGTAGCTTAAATCACTTGCTTAATATCTCTGACTATAATTTTTGGTTTCATTTCCTGGTGAAAAATTTTGCATTTACTTCGAAGAATGATTTCACAAAAGCAGACTTTATGTTTCCATCATAGTTGTCACAGGTAAATCCATCCACTTGGCTTTGGGGGTTCATCTCTGTCTCAAGTATGTTTTCTTTGTATTTAAAGTTTGTTTTTAAATTTTGTTGCTTTTAAATTGTCTACATATATTTTCTTGGATAATATTTCATTCAGGTTGTTATGTGATATTTGTTGCTTTTTTATATACCTTGTGCAGTCTATAGGCATTTTCCCACCATGGGAACCTTGTTTTCAGGGACCAATGACTCCCTGAATGAGGTAGCCACTGGAGCAATTGTGTATTTCTTTGATGTGGTGTATTGAGCAGCACATCAGGAAGATGACCATTAAGAGTAATGCTGTGCGAAGTTTGGTACAATCTGGAGTTCAAAGGAACCCCATTGCCATATTACTTTGAAGCAATCGTGACTTCAAGTGGGAGATTATTGCTTTGATGCAGTCCATGGCCCAGCACACCAGGAAGGCGGCTATGAAGAGTGATGCAGTGTGAAATGCGGTGTTTCATCTTCACCGATAACTCTCCAAAATCCAGACTAATACCAAATATTTAATACAGCACCAGTGCTTGCAGTGAAAAAATCGGAACAATTCATTGCCTGAGCCCCAATAGTTCCTGGTTGAACAAAAAGTACATATCTTGAAGCTGGAGCTAAAAAAAGTACCAGGAACTATCTACCAGTTCATGTGGTGGGAGTGTTACAAAACTCAAGGAGTTTCTAAAATGTCCTTTTTTCCCAAAAAAAGTTCCTGTGGTGGGACAACGCCTTATGTTGAGCCAGGGCGAAGCAGGTCAACGTGACAGTGCACCTGGAGATGTTCACAATACTATGTGCTAGCAGTCCATTCATTTTGAAACAACTTTCTGTTTTATGATTATTTTTTTGGTTTGTTTTGTAAGTAAGACTTTTAAATATAAAAATATTGCCTTTGTTACAGTACCTTTATTCCCTTTCTGAGCATTTGTTTGAATGGTAAAGTTGTTTACCCACTTGTGTTGGGCCTGCTAGTTGAGTTTGGGGTGAGGCCTATTTTGTTGTTAGGCCTCACAGGAATTTTGAATCCTGCATTTTTTGGTGTAGCCTATGTTTCGAGTTTGTGTAGCCAGGCACAATCATACCACTAAGCTTTTTGGATAGCGATTTTGTGTTACACTCTGAAACTTGATTTTGAACTTCAGAATTCACAGAGCGCAGAATACGCACATTGGCAGCATAAATTCCTTAGCACTGATCCATAACATGGACAACCCAAATGTGCTGAGCCCATTGCTGTACCCCTTATTAAGTTATAATTCTGTGGCTGAACACAGTTCCAGCTCCATTATTAAAGTTGATAATGACATCTGGATCCTGTGACTATTTGTAAATTACTGACAGGATGTTTTTTGGCTCTAGTAGTGAGCTTCGAATCGTTCAAAGAGTTTTCAGCACTAAGGAATCTGAAAAAATAATTTGTTTCTTGATTCAGTGCTTTATTTAGAGGGTCATTCTAGGTTCACTTCTTTATCCGACTACTCAGATGCCAAAACCCTTCTTGTGCTTGTACTTCGTTATTTCGTGTTCATATTCTTACTGATTTTGATCTCTGTAATCCTTTTTGACCTTGTCACTGCCTTGCGGTTTTTGTTCTTCTGGTTTAGACCCTGGCTTCATTTATACATTTTCTCTACGTCTTTTCTTCCAGTCGTTCTCATTTTCTCTTGCTCTCTGGGCAGAATAGTTAGTTGGATCAGGAAGTGAAGCTTGAATTACCCTTTTATGTTGATGAAGAATCACTGACAGGAATGACTTACTGGGCAAAAGCTGGCAAACAAAATGCCAGCACAAAACGGCCATAATAAAAATGAACTTCAAAACAAAGCATTGAATCAAAAACCAATGATTTTATCAGATTCCTCGGTGTCAAAAACCCCTATAAAAATATGTAGGTCAATACCAAAAAACAACCTGTCAATAATTTACAAAAAGTCCCAGGATCCTGATGCCACCATCATTGAGGCCTGATCACTCGCAGTAATTTAGACAGCTTAGAGACATTTTCCTCCTCACTCAGTTTTAGCAGGAAAAAAAACTCAAACTTATTGTGAAATAACATGAAAAATCATATATACATATGCAAACTGGAGCAGTGAAATACAAAATGAAGACAGTGGTAATTGCACTGGAAAATGGTAATATCATTAAAAATACTTAAACCATGACAATTGTAACAGCACCAGGTATGAGACAGGTTCTTTCCATGAATAAGCAGTCAGTTCATAACAAACTCAGACTCAGAACACAAACCCACAAACACTTTTTAATACACATGTTTTAACCACTGCACACTACACTGCCAACATTTAAAGTGTAACATTTATTCTGTTTAAAATAACTGACAAAACTCAGTTATTATTTTAAAGACACAAAAACAGTAATCTTAAAAATTGGATGACATATAGTAGCTGTATTATTTTTAATTTACAATCTAAAAACATTTATATTACTTTACTAGAGTGTTTTAAAAAGTTAAAAAAGCTAAATAAAATAACCAAATTAACCCAAAAAATCAAAACAAGAAGTAAACTATATAGGAGTACGCTTAGGACAAGAATTTTTAATTCCCTTTTTAACACTCCACTACTCACTGAGAAACTGATTGCCTCTACCTTGTATTGACTTTGATTGATTTTTCATTGAGATTAATGTCTGCATTAGTACACTTTAAAAAAAAATTCATGTAATGTAAGATCATTAATAATTACCTTTTTAAAAGAAGCTTCAAATTGTTCACTTTGTCTATATAAATTAGAGCATTAAAATAATCTAGACAAGAACGGGCCTTTCAGCCCAACAAAGCTTGCCAGTCCTATCCACTTAATTATTCTAAAATAACATCAAGTCTAATTTTGAAAGTCCGTAAAGTCCTCCTGTCTACAGTCTCGATCCACTGTAAAAATTCTCTGTATAATTTTAAGCACTTCAGTCATGCCTTCACTTCTTTTGCTTAAACTGAAATGGCTCAGCTCTTTAATCTTTCCTTAAAATTCATCCCCTGTGGGCTTGAAATCAGCCTAGTCACTCACCTCTGGACTTTTTCTAGAGCTGCTATGTCCTTTTTTGTAACCTGACGACCAAAACTGCACAAAGTATTCCAGATGAGGCCTCACCAGTGTGTCACAAAGCTTGAGGATAACCTTCTTGGTGTTGTTCTCTCCACATCATGCTATATAACCTAACATTCTATTAGTCTTCATTACAGCTTCTGAACACTGTCTGATAGTTGACAGTTTTGAGTCCACTACGACTCCTAAATCCTTTTCATAAGGTGTACTTTTGAATTTCAGACCTCCCATTGTGTATTCAAACCAAACATTTTTACTTCCTACATGTAATACTTTACATTTACCTACATTAAATTTCATCTGCCACAAATCTGCCTAAGCCTGTATGCTATCTAAGTACCTCTGTAATGATATGACTGATTCCAAATCATCTGCCAATCCACCTATCTTGGTATCATCTGCAAAATTAACCAGCTTGTTACTTATATTCCTATCCATATTTTTTGTATGTATTAAAAATAGCAGCGGCCCTAGCACTGACCCCTGTGGAGCACCACTTAACATCAGCCAATTCTAATAGGGTTCTTCACACCATCACCCTCTGATTCCTGTGTCTAAGCCAATTCTGCACCCATCTACAAACATCACCCTGAACTCCCATTTCTTTTAGTTTGATGCTGAACCTCTCATGTGGCACCTTATCAAATGCTTTCTAAAAGTCAAGATAAATAATATATGCTCCATTATGACCATATTCCTTTGTTGCTTTCTCATAGAATTCCAGCATGTTGGTAAAACACGACCTCCCTCTTCTGAACCCATACTGACTGTTCAGTAAAACTCCTGTTCTTGCCATGCGTTGCTCAATCTTATCCTTAATAATTCCTTCCTTTAATTTACCTGTGATACATATTAAGTTTACTGGCCTGTAAAGGCTTGGATCTGCCCGGTCACCCTTTTCATATAACCGGAAAATATTTGACATTTTTCAGTACTTCTGAATTTCCTCAGCGTGCAGTGACTTCCTAAAAGTATGCATTAAGGGTTTGTATATCTACAAACTGTGTGCCACTTAGATAAAATGATACCTATATAAATAAAATCGTAAGCCGTTTGGATGTCTGTTTGTTTGTTCACTAATCACACAAAAACACTAAGACCGATTTTCATGGAATTTTGGACGTTATTTGCTATAGAAATAAAAAATATTAGGAAAAGGGGTTTTAATGTAAAGGGGGGGGGCATGCCATCAGGATACGGCCTTCTCATCTAATCTGAATAACAGTTTAATTTTCTTGCTGGATTGCAACCTTTATCTAAGAGTGTGTGTTTTTGTCTCAACCTGGGTAGTGTTGAGCCATGTTGAATTTCCAAAAGAAAATTTTTCCCCATTTATTTATACTGGCAAGATCAGATGCTACAGGTAGTACGAAAAAAAGAGAATGGATTTAAACTGACATGAGCCACATTAGTACAGGATTAGATATGAGTATGATGTTGAAACATCAGTGCTAGTGCAACCAGTAAATGATTTGTCTTAATCTACATATTTAGGGGTTGCAGAAAATAAACTTGATACTGTGATAGTGCACAGTAACTATCAGTAGGATCTGGCTGTTAAATTGTTTAATTGACCATAATTTGCCTGATTAATTATCACATGATAAAAGGAGGGTAATCTGAACTGGGGTGTGAGTGAAAACAGGTGATCTAGCTTTATATTTAAGTGAAGGAGTTATGACTGGACAGTTGAGGTGATGTAGCACTTTAGAAGATGTTTGTTTAGAAGCGGGTCCTCTTACAAAACCACTAAGTCAGCAGGATATTGATTTAAGAGAAGATATAAGGTGTAATTTATGACCTGGAAATATTGCGTTGGAGCACTTGCTAGAGCTGCCGAAGCCTTCTTTCAGGTCTGCATCGGAGTTTATTAAATTTGGTTAAAAGCTATGGTGTGAGACACAACTGAATCATCCTTTTCACACAACTGAAAAATACATATGGATCTCCTAAAAATCAACTTTCTACTCTTGTTTTTAAATTGGATGTTTCTGTTGTGGTTGCCTGAAGGTGAAAAACAAAAAACCTAAATTGATTATTTCCATAAATGGATTTTGTTAGTTGCAAAGAGTTAGCAGCATGATACATAACCACCGTTTCAAATGATATAATGAAAGGAAAAGTAGAAACATGAAAATAAAAGAAAAATGATATTAAGAAAGCTGAAAAAAAACCTCTGGAGATCAATAATAGTTGCCCTCTTCAAATGTACTTAATAAATCAGTGAAAGACATACAAGCAGTTGGAAGGCTATGTAAATGTATTTAATCACTGCTGGGACCCTACATTTGTCTTGCTTAGCACCATCTATTTTTTCATTGATTGTTTGCAGCATACTGTAGTATATTGACATCAAAGGTGGACATGAATGAAAGTGAAAAGGCAAAAAAATAAATATGATAGCCCCACTAGTTAAAAAGACTCCTTTCGACTATGCTAAAGGTGAACTTGATACTGTTTTTTTTTTTAATCTCCCGAATGTCATTGGTCAAGTCCCCTTTGGATATGAACAAGCTACTACTATGAATAAGGTTAGTTAGTCTGAGCTAGTTTTTTATCATTCTTTTTTGTTTATAGTTTGCATTAATGTTGATGAAATTTGACCATTTTCTGCATTAATTTTCAGTTTTAATCACTAATATTTTTGATGTTTGATTTTCATTGGCATGTCATGTGACTGGTAACTGCACCTGTTTGTATTCACTTAACATGTGAGTCACATAACAGGTAGTATTCTCACATCCCACCTAGTGCTGGGAGGTATACCGGTTCATACTGAAAACCGTTTTTTATTTTTGATATGAGATGGATTTTTCTTATATTGCAACACCAGTTTAACTAGCCTAAACAACATCCAGAACGTGGCGCAGCGGGAAATTGTTTAAAGGGGGAGGGGGGACCTTTTTCACTGCTAAACCGCTAAACACGCATTAAACGGAGTGCATGCGTTAGTGGAGGTATTGAGCGGTGAAAATGGAAGTTAAACATGAAGGCACAAAAGAACTTTTGCCAAAAAAAGGAGCCATGTCTGCTGTCTGGAGATACGTCGGGTTTAAAAGGTCGGATGTGGACCAAACAACTATTTATTGTAAATGCTGTTGAGCTAAAGTTGTCGCTGGAGGCGGCAACACGAGCAATTTGCTGCACCACCTTAGCTGCAAACATTCGATGGAGTACCATGAATGTATGGAACTAAGATTGGCACCCTTCACGTCCTCAGGTAAAACTGAAAAACCTAGAGGACATTTGAGTCAGACATCACTTGTAGACGCGTTTGCTAGAGGTACTGCCTACAACAAAAAAAGCAAGCGGTGGATCGAGATAACCAACGCCATTACAGTCCATATAGCCAAAGACATGGTTTTGTTAAGTACTATGGAGAAAGGAGGATTCGGGGCTATGATCAAGACACTGGATTCCAGATATGTGATCCCAAGTCGCAGGTACTTTAGCCAAATGGTGATCCCCAACTTGTACCAAGAACACAGAGGGAAGTTACAAGCAGAGGTGGTTAGAGTCCCCGACTATTCAACAACAGTATATATGTGGTCAAGTCGCACTATGGAGCCATATCTGAGCCTGACAATTCATTTTATAAGTGATGACTGGCTATTGAAAAGTTATTGCCTCCAAACAAGCTATTTTCCAAACGACCACACTGGCGAATTACTTGCTGCAGGCTTGCTGGAAGCACTCGAATCCTCACAACGGACAGTGGAGCCAACATCAAGAAGGCTGTCAAGATTAACAATTGGACAAGACTCCAGTGCTTTGGACACAGGCTTCACACAGCCATAGGTATGTAATAGTTATTTAAATAATAAACTATTTTAAGTAATGGTAGCAAAAACATACCATAGTAATAAGAAATGGTACGGAAGCGTATCAGGGCCACGGTGAAGAAAAAAAAAATACGAACAAAGTGAAGAAAAAAAAAATATATGTCGAGAATAAACTTGACATTTCCACTTTAATCTCGACGCATATATCGAGAATAAAGTCGACATTTCCACTTTATTCTCGACATTTCTACTTTATTCTCGCCGTTTATCTCGAGATTAAAGTCGACATGTTGACTTTATTCTCGTAGTTTGTCATTAAAGTAGAACATCATAAACTAAACTTCATCTTAAATTGAATATTTAATTTACTAGATTTTCTCAAACCCTGTCATAAATTATGTAACGCATGAAATGCTTTGTGTTAAGTGTTCACTACCTGCTTCTTAAACTGACTTTCTCTTGCACTAAGAGGAGGCGCAGGCAGCGATCACCACACAGAATACATTAATTTCATGATATTCCTGCTCCCTGAACATTTACAATGCTAAGATAAATACTTGATATAATTTTCATGATGAAATGCATTAAAGCATGTACTAATCATGTGGGGGCACGGTGGTGTGGAGGTTGCACTGCTGCCTCGCAGCAAATGGGGTCCCACCCTTGAGTTTGCATGTTTGCTCGTATTCACCCTGCGATGGGCTGGCGCCCCATTCAGGATTTGCTCCTGCCTCGCACACAATGCTTGCTGGGATGGGCGCAACCCTGAATGGATGGCATAATTAAAAATGTATAACGAAGATTTTTTAAAGTTCTGAACACTATATAATTATATAATTATAACTAGTTTTAATTTCACAAAGACGTTTATCCTTTCGTGATTGGTTATGTGGAGAAAGAAAAAGGAAGGATAGGAACTGGGATTTTGGTACGTCAAATAGAGACAGCACGCATGCAATAAAGAAAGCCCGCTCAGAAGAGTGAGCTCCATTGAATTCTGTGTTCGTGTCTCTGACCACCAGATCACGAACCCAACATTTACACAATATTTAAGTTAAACCTGTGTGATACCCATTCATACATCCAGTTTTTTGGAGCCTCGTCACACCTGTCATAAAGTTCTCTAAACTGAACGTACACCTGAGGACCCCTTACTGTGAGGGAGCAGCACTACCGTCACACCACCGTGCATGTTTAATACCTGCTTTAATGCATTTCATCATGAAAATGATATCAAGTATTTATCTTAGCATTGTAAATGTTCAGAGAGCAGGAATATCATGAAGTGAATGTATTCTGTGGCGATCACTGCCTGTGCCTCCTCAGTGCAAGAGGAAGTCAGTTTAAGAAGAGCGTAGTGATTAACAACTGGGTCTGGGGAACACTTAACACAGAGCATTTAATGTGTTACATTAACTTACAACGGGGTTTGAGAAAATCTAGTAAATTAAACATTCATTTTAAGATTAAGTTTAGTTTATGACATTCTACTTTAATTACAAAATAAACTATGAGAATAAAGTGTAAATATCAACTTTATTATCATAAACATCAAGATTAAAGTGGAAAAGTCGAGAATAAAGTCAATATGTCGACTTTATTCTCAACATACAGTTTTTTTTTTCTTCACTGTGTCCGCATTTTTTTTTTCTTCACCGTGGCCCTAATACATTTCCGTAGATAAATGTATAATGAATGTAAGTATAATTAGTTTTCTGTTATCTCTATTATCAGTCAGTACAGGTAGTCCCCTACTTATAATGGTTCAACACCTTAGATTTTTCAAAGTTACGATGTCGAAAGTGAGAATATAAATTTTGAAGTTGGTGCAGCAGACGAACATTTCTGTATGCCGAGCAAAGCAGTACGATATGTTGTGAGATGCCTCAGTCTAGCTAGCAATCGATAGAGACTCCGATTTTGATGCAAGTGATCTGGAGACGTAGATCGAAAACGAAAGTGAGGTACCGGGATCAGCTGATTGGTCCCCAGCTGATCGTGGTGCTGAACACGTTCCTGTAGCTGATGCACCCATGGCAACGTTCACCTGGGATGACCGACACTTACGATAACACGAGGTACAAGCCATATTGCGTCACACTGCAATGGTCACCCCTGAGTATCTGTCTCACAAAGACAGCCAGGCAACCAAGCCCACCATGCATTCCTGCTGGGTGTTGAGCCGCCCCCTGTTGATTTATGTGTGAAACCATTGCTTTATGCGCTTTTCAGAAAACTGAGATTTTGGAAAAAATATTCAGCCATTTGCGTGCAGTTCCTTAGGCTAGGTTATGAGACTTACGATCAATTCGACTAGCGATCTGATGTGCGGAAAGCAACCCCATCGTAACTATCATAATTTTCCAGTAACACATGATATGAGATTTACATTTAACTTACTTTGTGTGGGTCTGTGGAAATTTGTAAAGGAGTTTATAAATGAGAGTACTTTGGGACTATCAATAAATTAATCTCTTGTAATTAACATTTGGATTAGCAAGCCAATAGAATTGTTTGTTGTTTTTACAGAGACAGACGTGAAAGATGAACGCATACAACGTGCAGTTGGTGCCTGCAAAAAAATTGTCTCTGCCTTCTCCTACTCTTGGAAGAAAAGGAGGGACCTGGGCATTGTCAGGATGAACTGGGCCTACCAAAGCACATGCTCACGACGGAGACGCCTACCAGGTGGGGGACACGTCAAAAGATGATTCAAAGAGTACTTGAGCAGGACAGAGCCATTAGTCAGGTTCTAAAAGCTGACAGAAAATTAAGGCACTTGGTGCTCAGCTGGCAGGATGTGGATGTGCTGGAGGCAGTGAACAAGGTGTTGAACCCACTCCAGGACTTCACAGATGCCTTGTCAGGAGAACACTATGTCAGCGTCTCCTACCTCAAGCCCGTACTCCATCTCTTCAACACAAGCATTCTTGCTGAGGAAGAGAATGATATGCAACTGACTAAGGATGTGAAGAAAAAAGTTCTAGCCCACTTGAATGAGAAATATTCAGACCCTGCCTTGGATGACCTCCTGGATGTCACATCTCTTCTTGACTCACAATTCAGAACAACCTACATAAAGAATGAAAAGGTGGAACACATTATATCCAGAGCAGTAGAAGAAATAAAATCACTAAAGGATCAACATGAAGCCAGCACTGGCATGTTAGCACTCTCAACAGCTTCTGGTGCAGCAGCAGAGCCTGTTCCTCCTCCTGAGGAAAAAAGAAAAAAGTCTTTGTCCAGCTTTTTCAAAAAGCAGAGGACGACCAGCATGGGCTCCAGCAATGTTAGACTGTCAGATGAGGAAAGCATCAAAATGGAGCTGAGAACTTACCTGCAGACCACAGAGGTTGACAGTTATGCAGACCCTTTGGAGTAGTGGAAATGCCACCAAGCAAATTTCCCCCGAGTTGCCAAGCTAGCCTGTCGATATTTGTGTATCACTGCTACCAGTTCTCTATCTGAAAGAGCTTTCAGCACTGGTGGGAACATTGTCACGTGCCACAAGGCAGCACTGAAACCAGATGCTGTTGACCGTCTGGTTTTCCTTGCCCAGAATTTGTAATGGCTAAGATTTACATAAGTGCCTTGTTCATTATGTTCAAATGTGTGAATACACATGCACTTGGTTTTTTTTAGTTTTTTTTCAATACTTGAATACTGCATAATGTACCTGGGCTTGAAGCCTTGAAGTAATGGTATTATTATTGGAATTTGCACTATTATTTATTTTATTGTTATTATTTATTACTGGAAGTTGCACTATTTATTTTATTGTTATTATTTATTTGTTTAAATATTATGCAGTTTAATGATGTGATGGTTGAAAATATGTTGTCAAAATAGTTGTTTGCAAAATTTGTTCAATAAAAATGTTCTATATGTTGAGAGCAACTGTCATGCAGTGTGATTTCTTCTCTTCATTAGTGCCACCCCCTTGAAAACTATCACTTTATGGGGCCTTGCACACCTGTATTAATACTTGTGTGCACATGAAAATGTTTTTTTGTACAATGTACAATTCTCATGACAGTGGAATAGGTTGTTATTAACCATTCTACTGCAGTAATTGCAGTGGAAAATGTGGTTAACATCCAGTCATGCATGGGAAAAAATACCGTTTAATATCGTGAAACCGGTATAATTTTGAAAAGTACCGTGATATAGAATTTTGGTCATACCGCCCAGCGATAATCCCACCTATTTAACATGGCAGCATGGAGTGCTAAATATATCCAGCTTTTGGACAAAACCAACAATCATGAAACTTTGCAAGTATGAGATGTTAATTGCCCGGTTAGGAACCTTGCTTGTTATTTGGAACTTCAAGTAGTTTTAGTGTTCTGTTTTTGAATATTCTTTTAATTTTTTTCTAGGTTGTCATGACTCTTATAAGCATGTCATGTGCTCACAATAGCTACACCTTCAAGTCACTGGACTTAGAAATGGCATCACCCCAAACTGACCCTAGTATTACACAAATGTTCATTTTGAAGATTCCTGCATCACTGTACCGGAATACATAATGCAACAACTGAGCTTTAAGTGTTGGAAGAAGTTAGGGTGTAGTTACCGTGACTGATGGCGCCATCCATCATTTGTGAGGTGGATTTGTGATCAAGCAGGTATTCGACTTGGGAGGCCTACCAGCCATTTGTGCAGTCTTTATCATTTGTGATGTTGCTTTGTGGGAGATACTCTAGCCGCGAGTATGCATTTGCCAGTGTAGGGTGGAATTCTTGCTCTTAGTTTGTCCAGGAGAATATGTTTCTGAAACGTGTAGTAAAGTATGATCTGTTTGCATAAATATTTAAACCTCTGAGCTTTGGAAAATATTGAACTCAACTTTGGTTTAACAAAGGCATCTACCTTGTCACAAAACTGTGAAAGACAAGGTGGCCTAATATGATACAACTCACCCGTGCAGTTCCAAAATGTGGAATATTTAACTTTTCAACAAATGCACCCATATATATTATGCCAATTAATATACATGTTATAGATTTGCAAGCGTTGTAGCATGGGGGGTTAAGGCTTTGCACTTTAAACCCTGACTCTGTGGAATCAAGTCCTGATACTGACACTATATGACAATGAGCAAGTTACTTCGCCTGTCTGTGCGGTGCATTGCAGGGGGCACTGGGCAAAAGGAATGTAAGCAGTAGTTTCTAAATGTTGCACTGTATGTTGGAAAAAGGCATCAGTCGTAAATGTAGAATATTTTGCCTTTAGAGTAATTAACTGGTTTGCAAAAGCTGGTTGCAAGCAAACATGTACAGTAACTGGGAGCGAATAAGAAGACGGCTGAATATGTACCTGACTTCACCTGCAAACCAATTAAGTATGCATGCATGCAAACCGACAGTAAATATTCATAAACCAATAGTCTTTATATGTATACCAATAGTTTACACAGAAAAATATATGATTCATGGCCTGTTTGTCCCCTCATAGTGGTGACCATCAGGGTGAAATATGTACGAGTAAGCATGGTTATTAGAGACCGCAAGTGCACATGAGTACCCTTTTGAGTATACAGATATAGGAGGGAGTTGATATACTGTAGACTAAAAGGCTTCTAGGCTAAGCATTTTTTTAACTAGTTGATTTTTTTATCGGTTGATCATAAGAACATTAGGAAAGGTGCCAGGAGAGGAAAGAATATTTTAAAGTAATATTTATATACAATACAGTACATGCCCTTTTTTATGAACATTTTTGTGAATTACTTTTTTTCTCAGCATGGTTTTTTATTTATTTTGTTTTACACTAAATTCTATATCACTTTTAAAGTGCACTTTGATGTTTAAATAATTTATTATTCATGGATTTTGCACAAAAAAACTATTTTTTGCATAAGTACCCATCTGTTGTCTGCCTCTCTCTTTGGCCCACTGACTACTTGGTCCTGCATACCATTTTTCCTGGTGTTCTGCCTGCAGTTACTGATGGATAAGTACACTGGGGCATTGACAACCATCAATAATTCAATTGTTGAACTTTTTAGTATTTTTTTCACTGCATAATGTTGGAATAAAAAAGTTCGGTTTAAGAAATACACATTGGGACCTTCTGGTTTCTTCAGCCACACCAAGGTTTCCTTTATATTTTTATATTTTCTTCTCTGTTGCCTTTTGCTATTGCTTGTTGTCAGAAATAAAAAAAAATAAAAAAAACTGGGTTACCTTTTGGGCGGCATGGTGGCGCAGTGGTAGCGCTTCTGCCTCGCAGTTAGGAGACCCGGGTTCGCTTCCCAGGTCCTCCCTGTGTGGAGTTTTCATGTTCTCCCCGTGTCTGTGTGGGTTTCCTCCGGGTGCTCCGGTTTCCTCCCACAGTGCAAAGACATGCAGATGGATTGGCGATTCTGAATTGGCCCTAGTGTGTGCTGGGTGTGTTTGTGTGTGTCCTGCGGTGGGTTGGCACCCTGCCCAGGATTGGTTCCTGCCTTGTGCCCTGGGATTGGCTCCAGCAGACCCCCGTGACCCTGTGTTCAGATTCAGCGGGTTGGAAAATGGATGGATGGATGGATGGTTTGACATTGTTTAGTGCAGATATCCCAGAAGTTGACTGCACCACTCTTTGCACAGCCTTGCCGTCCTGCTGCATGCTATTCCCATACTAGGCTGTGACACTTCATGTCAGTGTTGGATGTACAGAAGTTATTTAGCATCTGGAAAATCAGCCTGAAATCTCTGCAGTATCTGAGGTGGTAAAGACATTGTCATGCCTTCTTCGCCAAGATATCAATATGCTAGGACCAGGTCAGGTTCTCCGTGATGTGAACCCTGAGGTATGTGAAACTGTTTACCGTTTCCACCTGAGTGCTGTTATTACTGAGGAGATGGTAGTGCCTATGCTGTTTTCTCACAAAGTCCACAATCAGCTCCTTTCTCTTGCTGATATTCAGGAGTAGACTATTATCCAGACACCAGTGTAAAAGACTCTTCACTTCATCTAGACAAGCCTGCTTATTGTTAGATATAAGGCCTACCAATAGCTGTGTTATATGTATAGAGGGAGTACAGCTGTGGACTTAGAACACAGCTCTGTGGAGCACCTGTGTTGAGAGTGAGGGATGATGGAGGGAAGTATCACCACCCACTCAAACCACATGGGGACTGTCTGTGAGGAAGTTTAAAATCCAACTGCCAAATGAAGTGCTCCCTGAGCTTGGTGATGAGCTTAGAGAGGCTTATTGTGTTAAATGCAGAGCTGTAGTCTATAAACAGAATTCACACATAATTCCTTTACTTGTTGTCCAAATGTGCCAGTACTGTATGAAGGATCAAGGTGATGGCATCCTCTATGAATCTACTGGAGTAATATGCAAAATGTAATGGACCCAGTTCTTCTGGCCCAGAAGAGCATATATAATTTTTGACTAGGTTCTCAAAACACATTATTGCTATAGGCGTTAGTGCAAAAGGATGATAGTCATTCAGATAGGTCACTTCTGGTTCCACCCTGATTACATCACTTTCGGCTTCCAAAGATGACGTCACTTCTGCCTGACCGCCATGACATCATCTCCTGCCAACTCACTTCCATCCACCATATTTTTTTTGTATAAAAACACCATTCTTGCATATGTACTTTGTCAATTGCTTTACAATATTTTGATCACAATTTCTGGTAATTTTTTTCATTATTGTCCTTTCGACATTTTACGGGGACGGTCCCCACTCTTTTTTGTTGTGTTGGAGTCTTATAATTCATCACAGCAGATTTGTTGATTTAGGTGTTTTGAGTACTGAAATTTGCATCTCCTGTGGCTCTTTGTTATCAGCTTTCTTAATGGTAGTCCTTTTGACTGGTGACATATTATTTATTTCAGATGTATATTTTGCAGTTCATATTTTCAAAAGCATAGCTTCTAATTCTTTCAAACTCCCATCGCCTCCTACACTATCATCGTAACAGTACATGGACAATGGTGGATCATTTAAATCATATTGGATTAGGTTAAGGAGATATTAAATCTTACTATAAACACGTCTGCAAGCTGATTGGCACATATCTTGAAAACACGTCCTGGAATGCCCTCCAGACCTATTGCCTTCCTAGTGTTCACTTTCCTACAACCTCTCCCTAGGTTGTGTTACGACAAAGTGAGCACTGTTTCCTCACTAAGCGATTCTTCTGCTGCAGATGTGTTGGACCAGTGGCATTCACATCAAAGAGTGTGTAGAAATTATTAAGCTCATCTGCTAGAGAGGTGACTGCACTCACCATGCTGGGAATAGTTGCTTTATAATCCATTATTGTGTGCAGACCTTACCACATGTGCTTAGGACTGGACTGTTTAAATTGCCCTTTTGCTTTCTTCCATTATTGTCATTTAGCTGCTTTCACGGATCTCCTTATATTGCATGAAGCTTCTTTTAAAGTTCATAGTCATAAAGCACAAGCCCTTATTTATACACAGTGGCGTGTGCATTTTGTGCATCACAAATGGTTTTGGCCACCCAAGGTTTCTGGTTTGGGTAAGTCTAGATGATAACTTTTGGTGTGGTTTCATTTTCAAGAAATCCAATACTGGAAGTCACAGCTTCCATAAACACATCGATATTGTTATCAGAGTTGCGCCTGAGCATTTCCAAGTCAGTAACACTCCACATGTGTTGAAGAATGGCCTCTGCTTGGTTTGACCAATGCACAATTTCGCACGTCACTGGAGCTTCCTGCTTCAACTTTTGTTTGCATTTGGGCATAAGAAAGATGGCGGCATGGATTTGCCAAACAGAGGCAGCTTTTTTGACTTATAGCCGATTTTATATGGAGAATAGCAGTTATCCAATGTCTTGTTCCCTCTGGTAGAATATGCAATGTGCTGATAAAGGTTTGGCATTAACTTTTTGACACAATCCTTCTCGAAAGGGTAGCATCCAGGTTATCACAAACAGTGATTCAGCAGGATGCAACACATGGCCTGGCACTGTTAGAGTCAGCCTTGTCTCTATGAGACAACAGATGTTGTGCTTCTGAATGTCTCGCTGGAACTTTATCCTTGCTCTGATATCATCCAGCTTGTTCTCCATGGATAGAAGCCTATAGTTATTATTTATTGATTTCCATATTTAGCACTGATAGTGAAAGCAGGTATAATAATCCAAATTTTCTTTTGAAAACTATGACAGAATGTCCGTTTTAAACAGACATTTAAAAATACACTTATTTTAAGCGCACTGAAAAAATATCTTATTTATTTCAGTTATTAGCAGGCATAGTGTTTCTTCACTGTTGATGACACTAAGCACAATGTTTATTTTATACCAAATACTTTTGTGATCTGGGCAATGGTACTTTTAACATATACTAGCTTTAATATAGAAGCCATTTCTGGAAAAAAAGTTAGCTGTCATGTAAGACAACAGTTTGACTGTACTCCTTGACAATTCTGTACTTTGATTTTTGATGATATCATACAATTTAGTAGCAGCTCACTATTTGCATCCAGACAGTGTACAGAATCACTCAAGAAGACTAATAGGATGTTAGTTTATATAGCACTATGTGTGGAGTACACATCAAGGGAGGTTTTGCATAAGTTATATAACATAATAGTAAGGATTCACCTACAGTACTGTATTCAGATCTGGTCTCCATATTATAAAAAGACATAGCAGCACCAGAAACAGCCAAGAGGAAAGTGGAATAGGATGATTCTGGGAATGAAAGGTAGTAGCTAAGAGGAAAAATTGAAGGAGGTCAGCCTTTTCAGTTTAAGCAAATGGAGATTAAGAGATGACATAACTGAAGTGTGTACATTTATGAAAGGAATTAGTACATTGGATCCCAGCTGTTACTTTAAAATCCATTCTGCAACAAGAGCATGGGGACACCATAGAAAATTTGCTAAGTGTAAGTCTCAGTGAGACTATGACCCATTTACACTTGATGTTAAACTCCTGGTTTGAAGATCCAGTTACTCTCAGATAGCACTTGGCCATATTAAGATCAAGGTGTAAATGATTCGTGATTGGATCCCTTGGGTCACATTCAGAGATAGCTGGAAACAGATAGTAGTCACATTTAACCCAAGTGTAAATGTTCCCTCCAAATACTACAACTACATAAGTAGAAGCTGATTTGAATTTTGTGCGTGGAATGTGACAACAGATCTCTTATCTGGATATGCTGCAGACACAAGAGAAGTTTTTATTACCAGAGGTAAAAGTAATCCTGTGAAATTACACCTAGATACAATACAGACCTTTTATTAAAAATACAATACACCTTTTCAGGCTTTCAAATCTGTTTCACCATCTGAGAGATATAGCAGCAACTATTGTGCATATTTTTGTGTATGCATCCATTTATTTTGCATGTTCAATATATTAACACATAGTGTACTGTTGTAAATCAAAATTTAAAAATAGCAAGATCATGAAAATAAAGTATAGCTACAACATACCTAGCGCAAAACCAAAAATTAAAACGTAATATAATGTGTCTAATGGTTCCAAACAAACTTTCAAAGAAATCTGAAAAATGTGACTCAAATAAAATGTTGATAAACTACCTGGATTCCTGCATATTTTGTTTTTTGAGGCACATTGTCTGAACCTAGATAATAGAGACTTGCATTTAAACTGGATGTTGTGTGTGACATCTGTCATAACTGTGTCTTTAGGTGGTCTGTCTCTGCTTCTTCCCAAGTCATTAGACTGAATCATAATGGTTGAGTGCCCCATTTATTCCTGTACAGTATCTGTGGATAGAACCATTTAGAGAGTTGGAGATCAGCCAGGTACTCTGCACTCCTGAGCAGAGGCTGCAGATCATTTCTGTTTCTCCCTTGTCTTTTTTTACTTATAACATTTTTTACACAAATTGAACAAAACATACAGGCCACATAATTTATAATAGTAAAAAAATAGTCTTCCAGGGCCAGGCATGGCTTTCAAATGAGAATACACATCCAAGGACTGTAAAATCTTTTGTTTCACAGGTAGGGCTAAGTTTTATAAAAGAATATCACCACAGCTGGGATACGAGTTCCACTGACTCTTTTAATTTTTTTTTCAACACCAATCGTATATATTCAAGAAAGGACCCCCTCTCTTTGGGCTTCATGGGTAATGTAATTATTAAACTAGAAATTCAGGACATAATATTATAGGGACAATCTGGTGCTGCAAAGACTACACGTACAGGGCTTCTCCCTAAAACACCTACCCCTAATTCCTTCAGTTTGCACACTAAGCTGAACAATTGAGGTTTAGCAAGAGAGCCAAAGAACTGAATAAAAGACTCACACCCAAAGGAAATAAAAGCTAAAATTGCTCTTATCAATTCAGGAGCTTAGTATTACAAGGTAAGTGAAGCTTAATGATTAATTTGTATGTTGTAATGACAGAGGAGACACACAGTCAGTCTCACACACACACACACACACACACACACACACACACACACACACATATAATTTGACCACCACAGCTATTTGAGGAGTGCTACAATATCTTTCTATTATTTTGACTATTCCTTTACTATATGGCATAACAACAGCAAACAGAGTTTAGATCATTATTGTGGTCTATGGATATGCAACATGTTAAAATGCTACCGCTATTCTGGCATGGCATTTTTGCATTTCCTGTTGGACAATAACATTAACTTCCATTAGTTACTCGTTTGGATGTGCAGTCGGAAGGTGGGTGCTGTGCAACCTTGGCTGTGCTTTACTGGTGTTGTTAGGCAGTGTCACACACGGCACTTAGGAGGCAGTCTACAAGCCCGAAGGTGAGTGAAATATTGCGAGACAAGGGGCTGATCCACAGTAATAATGCTTCTCTCTCTCTCTCTCTCTTCAGACAAAAAAGAAGAAATATAAAATACCCTCAATACTTCTGGGTTCCCTAGATGGCGACTGATTGTCATGTCCTCCTCTGACTCCCAAAGACAACGTTACTTGCAGCGCCCTCATCACAAAGTCACTTCTGGTTCCACCTTGATTACATCACTTTCGGCTCCACGTCATTTCCGGCTTCCAAAGATGACATCACTTCTGTCTGACAGCCATCACGTCATCTCCTGCCAACTCATTTCCGTCCGCCATATTTTTTCTGTATAAAAACGCCATTCTTGCATATGTACTTTGTCAATTGCTATACAGTATTTTGATCACGATTTCTGGTCATTTTTTCATTATTGTCCTTTTGACATTTTATGGGGATGATCCCCAACTCTTTTTGTTGTGTTGGAGTCTTATAATTCATCACAGCAGATTTGTTGATTTAGGTGTTTTGAGTACAGAAATTTGCATCTCCTGTGGCTCTTTGTTATCAGCTTTCTTAATGGCAGTCCTTTTGACTGGTGACATATTATTTATTTCAGATGTATATTTTGCAGTTCATATTTTCAAAAGCATAGCTTCTAATTCTTTCAAACTCCCATCACCTCCTACACTATCATCGTAACAGTAAACAACAGAGAGCACACATGGCACTTATGACAACATATTGTCCATGTTCACCACTTGTCCATTGATGCATTCAAATGCCAATGTACTGTATAATCAGATGTTAGAAAAAGGTTTGTTGCTTGCAGCAAGGGTATGTATATTTTTAACATGTGCAATGTGCTCACGTGACACATATTTATATGTTTATTAGGGTTTTTGTTAGGAGACATTTTGACTGTTCATCACAATTAGAAGCTGACTGTCAGTCTGATCAGGTTAACAACAGCAATGCTGCTCTTTGCAGTTCGAAATCACTGCCCCTACTGTGAGTGCCACTTTCATGAGGCATTGGATTGGTTTAGAAATGTGACACTCTGTGACCCACCCAAGGTTATTATAGTTAACAAAAACTAATATCAAAACTGAAACTATTATTAAAAAAACATTTTCGTAAACTGAAATAAAATAGTTAAAAAAACTGAATTGAAAAACTAAAACTAAACGAAACTATTAAAGTAGCTGGAAAGACTAACTGAAATAAAATAATAATTTACTAAACATAATTTAAGTTTTCATTTTTGAATTAATTTTCTTGCTGTTTGTTTTTAACCCTTATAACTTTTAACTCTAAAACTGAAAGCCATCCACCACGAGCCGTCCGCACGTATTCATCCAGTGAACAGAGGCTGGTGATGGAGGCCGGGTGGTCACACAGCGTTTGCGGTGACAAAGCGAGCTGAATACGCCTGTAAAGCGTGTGGAATAGAAAGTGATCTACGTGTCGCCTTTCTTTGCACTTGTTGTATATCAAGATGTAATTCAAATGCCTGAAATTGGAATGTGCTGCTCAACAAAAACTTTACCGTATGGACAGAAAAATCACGAGTGAGTAACGTTTCAGTTTATTTCTCAGGTGCCTGCTTTTTGTTGACCGTAATTCACCTGCCACTTCGCACTCGAAGTATACAAAGTATAGAGAAAGTATACAAATCATGAAAAAAATTCAACCTTGACATTTTGATGAATCTTGACATTTTAGAACTCCCCGAGTCCGAAAATACAGTTTTTTGGAATTATGTCTGCATGTGTGTGTGTGTGCTTGTGGGTGTGTGTGTATAAACACGAGATCTCAAAAACGCAACTAGATAGATGGATGAAATTTGCCATGTGGTTGTTACACCAGAATTGTAGATCTGTATTAACTTTTGGGCCAAATCCATTAACCGGAAGTGATACTTTACCTAAACAAATATTCAATTATTTTTATTCATGCAGCTGCAGAGTCCGATTTATTCAACTTTACTTTTATAATAATTGTTCAATATATTATTAATTTGATTTGATTTGTTGTTGGTGGTTCTTTATTGTACATAATATAATCATTGTCTTGCGGTTTACTCCTCAAATATCCATCCCCATATCTGAGTACACGAGAAAGTCTAGGGGAGACCACTCCCGATTTTTGAAAATAAAATAGCACAAGATCAGCATATTGTTGCTGACCAATCACTTTTGCTTTAAAAACATCGTTTAACAATGAAGCAATGCAAACCTTGTAAATCCCTGAGTTGGCAATGTCTCTACTGAACTACAGTTCAGGTGAGGGAAGCGTGTCTGCCAAGTGGTGAAAAGCTAAACATACTAATTTGTTTTTGTATTTATTCTATATTTATTAATTTATCTTTGTTTAGTTCATATTCACAGCTCAAAATACCTGATATTGTGACAATAATCCAGTAGCAGAATTATGCTTTAAAATATCTGTTTTTTCAATGTTTCTCTCTCTCTCTCTCAAAACAGATAATTGAAATATCATATTCTTTTTGTTCTTAACATCAGCCATATCATACATATTGCATACCAGGGAGTTTTCCTGCCTTGCACCCAAACCTGCTGGGTTAGGCTTCAGGTTCCTGTGATCCTGCTCTGGATAAACAGGTTTAGATAATGTATATATTGTTCTTAATCTCAGATGCTGTCTCTGTCGTTTTTATGCCTGTCTGTACTCCTATTACCTGCTTTTGCTCTGCTCATTATGGGTTTACTGTTCTTATGGTGGGCTTTTCAAGTCTCACTGCCCCTAACATTCACACTACATGCTTGTTTTTCTTTGTTTCCCTCAATACAGCTAGGTGGGGTCTGCACACTCATTCAAGCCTAAGAGCCCTGTTCTTCCTTAACCCCTGTGATTTTCATGGTCTTTCTAGGCCTGCAGGTTCAAAATTCTGTCTATAATTTGTTTGTGCCTGAGATGGAATCATAGATCAATATGGCTGATAGAAAATAACAAAGCCCAGTGTTTGAGATTTTTGAATATAATGAATGCCTTCAATATTTCAAACACATTGACGTTGGAGTGGGATATATTGTGTGCAGTAGACATTTAGAGTAAAAAACTCTCAAACCTTAAAATTCACCTAAAGTTTATTACAAGTTGGCCCATTCTGGGCAATTAAAGGAAAAGAAAAAAGTGCCAACAGTCGGCTCAGATTTGTTCAGCACAAATGACATAAAAATATTTTAAAAATTATAAAATTGTGTAAAATTGTTCATATTCAGTACCTGGTTTTGATTATGCTTGTTTTTATAAAAGAAAAAAAACATAGTAAAGTGTGTTGTGTAGTGTAGCAAGCTTCCACTAACATTAAATTCATATTATATCCAAACCTGTTAAGTGTACAGTTCTGTCTCATTGTGATACAAAAACTAAATTCCATAGTAGCTGTTTAACCATACCATAATTACTAAAACTAAAACTGAAACTAATATATATGAAAATAAAATAGAAATGTCTTTGTAAAATAAAAACTAAACTAAAACTAAAAATACACGGTGTAGGAAAACTAAAACTAAACTGAATTTCCAAGTAAGGTCAGAAAAAATATAGAAATAAAAACTAATATAAAAAGGCAAAACTATAATAACCTTGGACCCACCTAACTAGCCCCACCCACTTTTAAGGAAAATTCACTCATGGGTGACTCCAGAGGTATATACAGTATTATACATCTGGCTTCATTGAGACTACAAAAAAAATTTGTGGCCTGTAATAAATTCTTACATTAATTCGATTTAAATGTAATTTGATCTTCATAAGAGTCTGAAAAGTGGATAAATAAATCTGTTTAAACAAATGACACGATATATGTTTCTTTAGTTTTTATTCAAAACCTCTAACAATGACTGTTTTTTTTTTTAGGTTAGTCTTTTGGTTAAAGAGAATTAAATGTAATGGCCTTCAAGAGGAACTGGACATATTTCTTTGTGCAGTATCTGATGAATCAAGCTAAACAGATTAAAGCATCTCTTCTCACTTATATTTTTTCATATTCTAATAGTTTTGTGGAGCCAGGTGATATTATCACATCTGTCCCTGTCAGACTGCATTCTACTTAATAAGACAAAAATAAGACTCTAAATGACACAATCTAAAGGTCAGCATTGCCAGACTATGTGCTTGACACCAGTAGAGAAGGAGTTAATAACTAACTTTATTCTTTAAAAAGAAAGTAACTAGTTTGGAAGGGTCAGTGTCTAAAGGTAATCATCTATCATCTCGCTTATATTACTGTCCTTTGCTGCCACCTCTGATGGCACTGGCAAACTGAGATGTATGAGGTGAGATTCACTGTACATGAATAAGTGGAATTTCATCATTTATCATCATTGCCACCGCAGAATATTTGCTATTTATTTTGTCCTCTGGTATTGATGCATGAAATGTAAAAATCTGTCACTCTCTTGAAATGTCTTCAGTTTGGCAGTTGTTCTCCTACATGATGGCTAACTTTTATGTGGCTGTAAACACTTGGCAGTGACACTTATAAGCAATAATTTAAGTGGAGACAATAGAGGCTTCAACAGACACATAGTTATGAAGCCATGCAAAATTATAATCTTCTTTGCAATGTGATGTTATAAATATTTAAGAGGTCAATTGTGTTTTTCAGAAGAGGTATGTCTTGCGATTCTTGACATCTAAAAATTCAGTATGGTTGAGGACTGAACTATTTTATGGTCACTGGGCAAACACATTGTAGAGTGTCAGAAGTGCTTCAGTCAAATTTTGCCTACTGTGCACTATGTCGAATAGCAAAGTTACTTACAGAACCTAAATTGCTTTCTAATGTCCATGGACTTTACAACAAAATTAATCAAATACAGTGTGTTGGCAGAAAAGCAACTATTCCAGACTACAGGGTAGATCATAAAGAAGCTAGACAAAGCAAGTAACCATCCCTGATATTTTAAATAAATGTCTCTCTTGTGCTACAAAGTCATTCAGAGGTATCTGCAGAACACCTGCTCTTTTACATGTATGGATAGATTTATGTAATAATTTTATTCAAAGTGGCCTGAAAAATTATGAGTGTATAGAATACCTCTTTCTATAGAGTATCCTGGTGACTACCCCAATGGGCTAGTGGCTATACCAGTTACTATACCAGTTTAACAGTTTATCCCTTATTAAATTTCACTGAGTATGCCTGAAGCAAGCTGCTTAACATGCATGAACAAAACATGAAAATAACTGTAATGTGGTATTTGAAGTCACTTTGGATAAAGCCAATTACCAAATAAAACATACAGTTACCATTTGGCTTAATCCACTTGTTCATTTACTACATTTCACTGAGATGGGTCTGACATTATGGATGAACAATACGATGAACAGTAATGGATGCAAAACACTTATGTTGCATAGGACAGAGCTAAACGTGCAGTGTCCACATACTGTAGCACATCATCAGCCTGGGAATCAACTTGTGACTGAAGAGTTAAAAGGCAGCAGCACTGACCACTGTGCTAACAGAATCATTCATTTCTACAATTAAAGGGAGTTTAATGACCACATTGAATTTGTACTGCTTAATGTTTATGCCATGGTAAAGGGCCCCCCTATCACTGGTTAAATGGGAAAAAGAGCTGCCTGTTGATCTAGAGAAACACATAATTAAAATCTGATTATGATACAAAATAATGATTTGTATTGATGTGCTAAAAGTGCTAAAATACAGTATTTTTAAAACTTTATATTGTTTAGCTAAAAATAATTTATATCTATATCATGGTTGCCCAGTCCATAGCAGTGCTACTTTAAAGTTGCAGTAGACTAGGTCTGCATCCCAGCTTGATAACTGTCTATTAGAAGTTTGAATGTTCTCCTAGATTTTGTATATTGTTTCCTGTAAGGGTCATCTATCATCCCAAACCCATAAAAAGTGAAAAAAAATACATAAATTCTAGTTTTGGATAGAATATTTTTATTGAGAACATTACCTTTCATGAATCAAACACTCCAGATAGACGCTGATAATGCCCTCCTGGTGATCACTGTCCTCCTCAATTCCTGGCAGCAACTTACTGTTATGTTACAGCCTGTATTTTTGTGCATTTTCTGTTTTATTGCGGCTTCATTAATTTTTAATGATTATTTTTCATGTTTTTATGCAGTTTCTGTTAGGTTTGTTTATATTATTTGTCTCCTATGTCTTTAAATGTTTGTCCATTTTTTCTGATTTGTGGGTGGAACCTCAGGAGCTGGGGACACCCTGACGGCACTGCTGCTGGTTATTCCCTCTGCCTTTATATTTAGGTCAGCAAGAGAAACCCAGTAGTAGATCACTGAGAGTGTTATGTGTCCATTGTGAGTACTGCATATCACTTGTCTTTTCTAGTTACTGGATTATTTTTTGCTTGTGTATTTAGACTCTGCTGCTTAGATAAGGTATTGAAACTTGTTTGCTTCATATAGCCTTTTAGTCAAAGTTATGCAGATTAATATTTAAAATTTTGATAATTGTTTGTAAATTGTGTGATGAGTAGGGGCGTTGCACCACCCCAAACCACAAGGCACAACCACAGTGACATGTTCAAATTCAAATTAAAGGTTGGTTTTGATAAATTACCTTAACAAAAGACTTCTTCATAATATTATCCACAATACAAGCACTACTCTCTTCTGCCCTTTCAAGCAAGCTTTGCCCTCTTCCACTTGCCTCCAACTCACCAGGATAAAGTGTAGCAGCTTTTATTATACCAGACCGGTGTACTTCCAGTGCTAACACATTGCATGTGGGATGTATTTCTGGGTCAGGTGGAACCTCCCGATGACAAGAGAGCCTGCCTCCACCAGCTCCCCTTATAGCACCTGAGGACCCCAGCAGGGCTGTCCACCAAAACTACAACTCCCATGATGTCCTGTGGGTGTCCAAATAGTAAGCACGGCAGAGGGCTGTCGCCATCTAGTGTACTGGGGGAGCACATGACCCTGGAAGCAGTCTTCCCCTGTCCATCCAATATAATGGCCTCCCAAATGGGAACATCTAACCAACCTGGCCAGGATGCCCATCCACCCACATCCTTCCAAGAAGAAAGACTCCTGGCCAGGTAAGGAACCTCCATCCTGGCCGAGATGCCAGCTAACATATGTTGCCTAATACAATTATGATTTATGAAGTTCTTGCCCTCTATGTTCAACAAAGGAATGCTTCTGAACTAGCTGATGGTAGAACAATTTTCCTCTTTGAGAATAAAGATACACATGGCCTGCTGCCAACCCGATGGCATGGACTGGTTCTCGTCCTCAGCTTCCACAAGATATTCAGCACTAGGGGGAAATTATTATATACCTTATAAGAAAGCCCAGCACCGAGGATGACCTGGCCTTTATAATGATGACCTCTCTAATTTTGCAAAGCTTTAGCAGCGAGGTGTCAAATTCAATATTTGGTGTACTCCTGGCTGGGTATGTGTACTGGCCCCTGATGCAGTGCTCCAGCTCTTGGAGATCTCTAGCCTCCCACTTCACTTTCCTTCCAGCAGGTGGCATGCATACTTGAAAGGATCTCCAAGGAAGACTCTTCTCTCATTATTTCTCCTTTTCCTCTCCGTCCTGATCCTGTCTGCCTGCTGCAGTATTAGCAGGTCGTATTGGTTTGTAACCAACTCTCATGGTACTTTGTTTCTTTATAATTTCGGCATATTATCTTTAACATATAATTAACTAAAAAGGCCAGTTCTTTCACTCTATCTAATTGCCTGTGGTTACAGATGTAGAAAAGAAGGGGAGGAGAAAGTGCAGAAGTACAGTACCCAACCACAGAGTGGTAAGTGTATAGGATTTGAGGCATCCAGGTAAAGTCTACATAATAAAGTGTTCAAAGGGGAAAATAGGGTTACCTACGACTCAATATGACAAAACAGGCAAATCCTATTTTAGTGGCTTACTGCATAGAGATGAAGCTACATCAAGACAGGCCAGTGAAGATATTGGCCTGCTTAGGGCAGCATTTTAGAGACCACACACAAGATTTGTTGGTGACTTCTACTTACAAGGCCTGAGACAGTGAAGTTCCTTTTCAATCCTGCCTTGTGTGAACCTCTGGTACATCAGTGTTGTAGCCAAGAAGAGCTTCTAGGACATGCAGAACTCCCAGATGACTTATCAGTCTCCTCCCAGCAGCTCCCTCTTGCAATTCCCAAGGGCCCCAGCAGTGTCAGAACTACAGCTCCAGTGCAGCCCAACGATTGTTCATACTGGATCATCACCAAAAGGAAAGAGAATATCTGGAATGGGAATATCTAATCAGTGCTGCTAAGGGTTTTCTAATGTTCTAATACAGAATATGGTATCAAGAGCACACCAATAAAGCATTAAAGATAAGAAAGGAAAAAGACGTAGCACTATCAAAAACAAACAAATAACTATTTACCCTACTGAATTCTTACTATCCACAACCTGTCCTGTTAACATATAGAGGTAGCTTCTAATTTTCCCCGCTTCCTGATATCACACAGAACTCTCCCTCACTAGTGTCACATGTCTCTTTCATCCTCTCTCTCACCGTGCTCTTAGACTGACAATTATTGGTGCTTCTTTCCCCTGGGTCTAGGGCCAACTTGTTGCTACCTCTGCTTCTGGCATTTAGCATTTCTGTCATGCTACATCCAAAATGCAATTCTGTTTATAATAAGTGTATTTTTTCTATTGAACCAGGAGAGAATTTAACCTTTTTCATTAAATTTTGACTTCTTAAAAGTTTACTAGGCTGCTGCTGAAGGTTTAAAAAGGTTTTTAAGAGTTCTGAAATTCATGTTCAATGCAGAGAAATAGGTGTCATAGAGCTTAATTTAAAACCAACTTCCATTGCTCTAAATATCATTTAATTGGCAACTAATAACCCATGAACCTTTCTGCCTATTTTTCCACTACATTTTAGTTTTTACTGTTATTATGACTTATTTTAGCATAACACTCAATGAATTTGATATAACAATATGCTTGTGATATTATCAACATCTCAGTTAGAATCTAAAATACTTGTCATGCTCAAATGACAATTATGTGCAATATACTTAAACATATAGTTTATTGTACAGGTATTATTTGGAGAAAATTTTATTTGTGAGAATTTATTTTATTGTCACATCTATGAAAATTGTGTTTATGTAAGCAGTGCTGCTGGTTGCAATGGTTAGCACTATAAACTCACAGTTTCAAAATGCTGGGTACAAATTGTCTATTCTCCCATGATACACATGAGTTTTATCAAGTGTACTCTTTACACTTTACTAGCAGCTCTAAATTGACATTGAATGAGTGAATAAGCTTTACAGCAGATTGGCATCAACTCTAGGGCTGGTGCCAGCCTGACTTTGTTTTGAGATAAGTGGGGATGTAAAAGGAATGAAATGATAAATGTCAGCATTAGTTTCTTGTTTCTTGATGTCCAGTCACTACTGCTTTTCATTCAGACCAAGGGTTTAAATTGATGGAAAGCCAATTTCATCTCTTATATTTATCAATTCAAAAATAGCTTAGTGTTGTGCTGATTCCTGGTGGTTTTAGGACAGCTGATTAAGGTTGTATGCTCTAAGGATTATAACCCTTGAGGTGTACCTCAATAGCCAATACACTCCCAACAAAAACATCCCAGTTTTATCTTTACGACACAAAATTATACTAATTTAATATTTAATTAATGGTAATTATTTAAAGCAAAATAATTCAAGCAGAACAGTTAAATAATGAAAATAAGGTCACTTAATTTAAACTATCCATCCATCCATCCATTTTCCAACCCGCAGAATCCGAACACAGGGTCACGGGGGTTTGCTGGAGCCAATCACAGCCAACACAGGGCACAAGGCAGGAGACAAACCCCGGGCAGGGCACCAGCCCACCGCAGTTAATTAAAACTATTAAAAGGAAATTAACGAATAAACCAAAAACTAAAGAAATAGATAAAATAACAGAAAATGAAATGAAATTGGAAAAAATAAACCAGAAAAAAGGAAAAGAACTATTAAAGTAAGTAACTAAACAAAAGCTAAACAATAATCAACCCAGAATACTAAATCCAAAGCTTGAATACACCTACACCACCTATAATACTTCAGCTTTATCCAATATTTGCATGGCTATTCTAAAATGGCAGAATTTCCAATTGTATGATATATTAATTTAATGAGCCTTTATGTACTGAAAATGTTCACACTTGTGTTGGTCAGTGAAATTCGGCGAAGCGTTTTCCACAGCAAATTTGTGGGGTTTGCTGATTATTTTCCTGAAAATTTGCTGTGTACGCTGACTTAGACTACATTTTTCTTCTCTGCATCCCATGATGCTTTGTGAAGCCAGCGTGACATCACAGAGCTGTAGCAGCCAAAGATGGAAGGGACAGCCACCCAAGCATAGAATGCTGTTACTTGTAGTGGGTGGTATGCCTGATCAGTCATTATACTGGATGAAATTATTCTTCTAGTATGCAATTAATAAGAACTGTTATATGGTTACATGGTACTTCTTAGTTTTAGTTATGAACTAGTAATGAATATTTTCTAGTCATCCGATAAGATTACCTTATCATTGTTGATATATAATTCAAATTAAAGGTGGCTAAATTTGACTAAGTATGTGGAATAATGATCAAAATGTCTGTAAATTAATAAAATAAGCATACCTGATTCAGTTTTAATGTCTGTTTTTAGGATTTTAAAAGATATAATATTATTTAGGCTTTTTAGCAGTGTTTTGAAGGCTATTTTTCAAAGGCAGTTTGAGTCCATGTCCTCTGTCTCTAATGAATGAGTTAATTATGGAGGTAAATAAAACCATCAGGAATGGCAAAGAAAAGGTATTTGTACTGTTAAGGCAAGACCCAGAAAGGAAATAAATATCAAAACAATGTCATTAACTCTAAAACGCTTTATTTCCTAATGATTGTTTAACAGATGGCAATTCTGACATGGCACACAAAAACAGCAGAGGTGCAGCTGGCTAAATCAACAGAGTAAAATCACACAGGTGGGAATATCTCCATTACTTGCAATGGGAATCATTAGTTTGTTTCATTTAAGCAGCCTGTTGAGTCTCTAAACAAAATTAACAAGGCAATAATATTGTTTTGGTTTGGGAGCAAACGTGAACTCTTTCAGCTAATTCTACCACAACATGTTAAACTCCTCACTTCAAAAGGCAGCTACCAACATATGTATAGTTCTGTTTCTGTTCAAAACAGCTAGTTTCTGAGTTTTTTTTTACTATATTCACCCATCATTCCTTTTACAGCTTTGCTTCAGATACGTTTCATGAAATTTTGACAATTTCTAGTTTTTTTTTTTCAGTTTTTATTTTGAGAGAATTATTAAAGCTTATTTTTCATTTCATCTAAAAAATGTCAATCATATCTAAGGAGATTAAGGGAATGTAAAAACATCCAGATACATCCAAAAAAGACACAGTGAGCTCCTTTTTGCTCCAGTCATCTATACAGTAATCCCTCCTCCATCGCGGGGGTTGCGTTCCAGAGCCACCCGCGAAATAAGAAAATCCGCGAAGTAGAAACCATATGTTTATATGGTTATTTTTATATTGTCATGCTTGGGTCACAGATTTGCGCAGAAACACAGGAGGTTGTAGAGAGACAGGAACGTTATTCAAACACTGCAAACAAACATTTGTCTCTTTTTCAAAAGTTTAAACTGTGCTCCATGACAAGACAGAGATGACAGTTCTGTCTCACAATTAAAAGAATGCAAACATATCTTCCTCTTCAAAGGAGTGCACGTCAGGAGCACAGGCTGTCAGAAACAGAGAGGAAAGCAAACAAATCAATAGGGCTGTTTGGCTTTTAAGTATGCGAAGCACCGCCGGTACAAAGCTGTTGAAGGCGGCAGCTCACACCCCCTCCGTCAGGAGCAGGGTGAGAGAGAGAGAGAGAAAAACAAACTGAAAAATCAATACGTGCCCTTTGAGCTTTTAAGTATGTGAAGCACCGTGCAGCATGTCGCTTCATGAAGCAGCTGCACACAGAAGGTAGCAACGTGAAGATAATCTTTCAGCATTTTTAGACGAGCGTCCGTATCGTCTAGGTGTGCGAACAGCCCCCCTGCTCACACCCCCTACGTCAGGATCAGAGAAAGTCAGCGCAAGAGAGAGAGAGAGAAAAGTACGTTGGGTAGCTTCTCAGCCATCTGCCAATAGCGTCCCTTGTATGAAATCAACTGGGCAAACCAACTGAGGAAGCATGTACCAGAAATTAAAAGACCCATTGTCCTCAGAAATCCGCGAACCAGCAAAAAATCCGCGATATATATTTAAATATGCTTACATATAAAATCCGCGATAGAGTGAAGCCGCGAAAGGCGAAGCGCGATATAGCGAGGGATCACTGTAAATAATTATTTTCTAAATACTTTTTAATACAGTACATTGTTGTAGCAGTATTCATGTGCCCAGGAAGCTGGCTGTTTACTTTGGCAGCATATGGCATTTTAAACTTCGGATTAAGTACTTCACGGTACTTTATGAAGTCAGGGATATCTCACACCATCCTAGACATTCGGTATATAGCTGTGCAATTTCTCTATTTGTGCTCAGTCAACTAAGGTGACCAGACAGAAGCCTTCTGCAAAAACAAAGTTAAAGCTTTTTGATATATGTACTCTATCCTTTTACCTTCTTTTGTAGGTTTGTGTTTTTACACCATGTCATGCACCTCGACCTCTTGATAGACTTCTTTATGAAATTAAAGTGTTTTTAAATTCATCTGGTTTCTTCCCTTTAAATGATTTTCATAAACCCAACCACTGCATTCTTCAATTACAAACTTGCTATTGTTACTGTCAGTTATTTCCTGACTTGCTTTGTTTTGCAAGTGATTTTTTTTATTGATCTAACCAGGAGAAGTTTGTAAATAATTAAACCAAAACAAATACAAATAAACCTAGCTATCAATCCTAATGACAGACAAGAATCAAGGTTGAGAAAACAAGCAAACAGGTCAAACCAAATGAAACCATGAGAAGCACTAAAGCAAAGTTTTTTTTTTGTAAGGAGTTATATCCGCAGATTATATAACAAAAGAAGCCCCCAACCGACCTTTTATCCCATTGTACCAGTTACCCAAGTGTCATAATCATTGGAGCCACCACCCTAGAAATGTGGGAAGAAGCACTAACAATGGGTCCCAAATTGGCTACGATAGAAGGATCTGAAAATAGACGTCATGACATTAGAGTTTACAAAATAAAATCACACAAAATGTAATGTGGCAAACTTAAGTTGTGCCCCACCTATACACATGAATCTCAATGAGAAAAATGGTCAATGGAACTAGGCAATTGTTTATTTAAAAAAATCAAAACAACAGATTTTTCTTCCTCCCATTTTAATTTTAAGTTAATTTTTGAGTATGCAGTTTTATTTTGAGTTTAATTTTCTATTTTAATTCATTTTTAGTTTTGTTTTTAATTAAACTAATTAAAACAAAATTAAACTAACAAAATTCTAGATAAAGTTACAGTTTTCATTAGTAGTAATAACTTTGGGAGAGACCCAGGTGAATGTTCATGTAATCTGCTGTGCTCTACTCTTAATTATTTGCCTTTTACTGTTGATTTGGGGAAGATTAACACAGCAACATCTAATAATTTAGTTAAAAAACACTAAGTAATATTTGTACAATGCCATTTAAGCTACAATTCCAGTGTAGGCACTGTCTCTGGAGTAGAGCTAGCATGTTCTTTTAGCATGTGCATGAGCTTTCTTCTGAGTTATCCAGTTTTTCTTCCATATCAGTATGATAAGTGTTAGTGTGTGTGTCATATAGTCTGTGATCGACAGGGGCCTCATTCCCAGCCTGAGGCTGAGTTATGATGGGATAGGCTCCATGTCCCAGTGACTTTGAACTGGATAAGTGAGTTCTTTTCCGTGTTTTCTGAACCACCTGATCAAGGTCTTCTACAGCCTCCTGTGATGTTTGAATAAAAGTGGATACCCCAAGTTGCCATGAGACCTTCTGCATTGAATCATCTCAGATGAAGCTTAAATAAACACTAATTAAGAACATTTATAATATAGAATGGCCAGTGGGTAGTGTTTTGGCCTGGAGTCCCTACAGATTTTGTTTTTTTTTTCTCCAGCTTAACTACATTTTTTTTGTCCACCCTTGTCACCTGACCTTATCATCTGACTTGCATTCTATTTTTAGGAACTATACTTCTCTTAGTTACGTATCTATTTTATGTAAGTGTGCATTCATTATTTTTTGTATACTATTTATCCATTATTATTCTTATCTAATTTGAATTTGTTATTTCTTTGCTTGTAACAACTTCTTTAATATCAAGTAAAGTGCTTTGAGCTACATCCTTTGTTTGGAAAATGCGCTATAGAAATAAATGCTTGGATTCTTTAAAATGGAAAACTGAATTGTTGTTGTCCAAATATAATACAAAAAATGGAAAATGAATAATTATCAACCAATGCAGAAACTGTAGTGAACTGTTTTACAATCTTTTACTGAAACTATTGTTGTTGTTATGTCTTTTTGGCATTTGCAATATAAGAATATTTCTTGAAATATGACAACTGACCTGATTGCATGTGCTTATTGGCAAAACATGTCTAGATGTGCAATATATGTTTAATAAATACAAATTTTTGACTGTTCTGTTCATTACATTACATGTTTGCATCAGAACCCAAGCAACCTCTTCAGAACAGGCTATATCTCTCTATTATGTAAAAAAATCTTGGAACGAGACAAGAATTTTTCAGAGAGATGAGATGTGATTTTCTCAGAGAGACACTTTCACGTCCTGTGAGACGAGATGCTGAGCCAAGAGATTTAACCAATTTAACCGGAAATAAAAGAAAGAGAGTAGATGACAAAATAGAATGTCATAAAGAATTCAAAAACATTGGCGCAATACACATGCAGAGCAGGTTAGAGATAATGGAAGTACGAAAATTTGAAAGTCTCAAAAAAATGATAGTAAAGATCGCATTAGTGCAAACAAACGGAAATTATTACTTGGTGAAATAACGGAACAGTGAAAAGAGATTGAATATGTTGTTCAGATTTAATGTTTAAGTCGGAGACTTGTAGATCGTCTAATTTGTGTTGCCATCAGGGAAAAGTAGTGTTTCTTCCTAATGAAGAGGCGTATCCGTGTTGTTTGGTGAAAGTGAAATCCACACACGCTGTCACGCTTAGGACACAGAGTTGCACAGATACACAGGAGATTTTAGAGACAGAAACGTTATTCAAACACTACAGACAAACATATTTTTCTTTCAGGAGTGAATCGAGCTCCTTGTGTAGTTGCAGGGGACAGTTCCATCTCTCAATTAAAATAATAGAAAAGTTTCCTTTTCATAGGAGCGCACCTTGGGAGCGGGACCCCCAACAGGAGCAGAGGATGTCTGAGGGAGAAGAGAGACAAGGCAGTGACACAAAAGGACAGGCTTTTAAATTTTTGAAGTGCAGTGCAAGATGCAGATCATGCGGCATGTCAGCAGCAACCAGCAGATGATCGAGCAAAGAGGAGGTTAAAAAAAAAACTGTATTTGTTTCCCATTGTATCACCGTTTAAGAGGGGGTTTCGGAGGAGTGACCACGTCTCCTTGGGGTGCGTTCAGCCCCCCTCTTCACAACGTGAGTGGCAGAGATGCAAAGTGGCTGGCGCATAGCGCAGGCCGGGGTTTGGCAAGCGAAGCGAACAGGGAGCAAAGTCCCTAGTAACAATTAAAACAAACAGACACAGGCAATTTGGAAATGTATTTAAATTTTAACATTTTTTCTTACACTTGTTTCAATAATACAGTAGACATGGAGAAGCCCATGTTGCATAAGGGTAATAGATTTGTTAATGCATGCAAACTAAGGTATGTTAGTCTTTACAATGTATATACTTCTTCCAGAGGAAATGAACAAACTTTGTAAATTTTGACAGCATTTTATTACCTGAAAGTTCACTCCATTTTTGCCTAGTATTCATTCTAAAGTGTACTAATCAAAATACTGGTTGCTTGTTTCTGGGAAGTACTGTAGTTATAAACAATCAAAGCCAGCAAAGAAGGCCTTGTTGTATTTCTGTTTAATCAACCTAAGATGATAGCCTTTGTCTGCTCTGTTATTTGTTTTTTTTTGTATGTGAGTACCTGTTTAGAATATTCTGCCCTTGTGGAATAAATCCACTCTTTTGTGAAAAAGCATTGGCACCAGCAAATAGTAAATAATCAAAAAAGTTAAAAGGCCCAACTATCATCACCAGAAAAAATAAAAAGCTTATAAATGCTTAATTAGGAGAAAATATCTATATCCATTTTTAATAGATGAAAAAAGCTTTTAAATATCGGCAAGTCATCAAAAGCGCAACAGTTATTCCCTGCTTTTGTTATTAAGTGCAGTTAATGTTGCATCTCTGGAGATTTCTGCATTATGCTTTTTAAGATCTAAAGGCTTGAATTTGTTTACCAAACATTCTCATCACAAGTCCAAAAAGCAGGACATGAGTTTTGGCTCAGTGATACCTGCATTGGACATTGGACTAATTGTAACACACCTTTGGCTTTTCTTTAACAAAATGACCATATGTAAATGTGCTAAACTAATATATGAACTCATAAATTCTTTACAAACTTTAGTTATGTTATAAATATGACTCTGCAAATGTTAGTTTGCTTCCATTTGTCACTTCTGTTTTTTGATGCATAGGGATGTGTTCATATCTGGACAAGTGTTCATCATTATTACATATCCACTTTTGTTAATGCAAACTGCATGTGAATTAACCTTGTCACTGTTTTACCAAAGCAGCTTGTGGTGATGTTAATCACATATTCATTTTGTTACACCACTTAATCCAATGCAGTGTGGTTTGTTGGGGGTGTGCAGAATGTATTTCTATAAGTCTGGGTGCAAGAAATGCAGGTACTATCCTAGGCGGGAATCCATCGTATGGAATAGCATGCTTGCTCAATCAAATGATGGCCAATCAGGCTAATCGACATGTCTTTTGACATTTTAACAATCTGAAGGCAGCACACCTGACCACATCTCAAAGGCATGTAGGTTAGCATGACTCGTGATTTCAAATTTATTCCATATGAGTGTGAGAGCTACTGTAGGTGATGGACTCAACAGCTGTTCCTATCCTGCACTCAATGATTCCTGGAACGACTCTGGTCCCTTGTGATCCTACATTGGTACAATTCATTTTGAAAGTTAATGAATAGCTCATATCATTAGCTGCTGTACAGGCTTTTAAATGTTTGAAGTGCAGTGCAAGATGCAGTTCATGTGGCATGGTAGCAGCAACCAGCAGATGATCGAGCAAAGACGAGGTAAAAAAAAAACTGTATTTGTTTCCCATTATATCACCGTTTAAGAGGGGGTTTCGGAGGAGCGACCATGTCTCCTTGGGGTACGTTCAGCCCCCCTCTTCACAACGTGAGTGGCAGAGATGCAAAATGGCTGGCGCATTTTGATGAGAGAGGACATGCAAGTGGTGGGTGTAACAGAGCAAGATGCAAAGGACAGGAAAATATGGAAAAAGATGATCTGCTGTGGCAACCTGTAACGGGAGTAGCCGAAAGAAGAAGTGTTTAGAGTGTTGCTATTTAAGGTATAATGTATGCTACCAGTTCATTACTGTGAAGTACATACTGAATTCTTTTTTCTCTGGTATTTAGTAGTAGGGTGTTGTATTGTGTTAGCCATTATGGATGAAATGAGAAGTCAAGCAAAATGACACCTGTTATTGGCTAACTAAAAAAATTACAATATGCAGGCTTTCAAGGCAACTCAGGCCCCTTCTTCAGGCAAGATTGACTTCTCTGGTATTTGTAATGAACCTGCTTTTTTGTCAAAGAGTAGCATGGTCCTGAATGCTTTAATCTTAAATTTTTCCCACAGGTTTTACTTGCTCTTAAAACTCAGCTTGTTCAGTTTTTGTAGCAGTAGACAGTAAAGTGTTTGTGCTGTCCAGCTGTCTTGTGTTAAGCATGAATTGAAGTTTCCATTTCACATATACAGTATAATCATAGCAATGAAGTAATGTAGTGAAATTTTCTATCATGCCATTTAATCAGGGCCTCAATTACACAATCCTTGTTCAACTAAAGAAGTCATTTGAAGTATATGTGTTTCTTTTTTGGATTTTGTCCTTAATACATAATATTGTCATCATGTAATTGAATTAAACTAAATAATCCCTCCAACCATCTTCCAAATTTGCTTATTTCATTATTCCATTACAAGTGCAGAATGAACTCAAACACAAAGCACACGCACATGCACACACACATGCTTACTAACATTCAGAAAATTTAGAGTTTCCTTTTTTGAGAAGTGAAAGGAAACTGCACTAACCAGAGAAACTGGCAAAACAGGCCAACTTTACAGAGGTGATGACCGAATCTCTACAGTAGATTCATTCTAATAAGTAATATTTAATTGAATGAAATAATAAAGAGAAATTGCTCTGGTAGTTATAACCATGCCTAAATTGTTTTAATCCATGCTATAAATTACAGACCTACTATGTAAACTTAAGAGTTTTAGATTTTTCAGACACATCTAAGAGCAAAACATGCATAAGGAAATAAATGTGTCAGATAAATAATCATTTATTATTTGCAAATTGGAGGAATTTCTTGATGACATTTCATGCCAAATGAATAATGGTTTCATAAAATGGGAAAAAAAACATGAGCGCGTGATCACAAGATTTCTTTAAGATGGTTGTATCAGTCAATTGAAAGGTTCCATTTTGATGTTTATAAGTGACTGTATAATTTTTTTACTTTGCAGTAAAATTTCACTTTATTATGTCCTACAAATTAGTAGTATAATTCCATCCTTTAACTTAGTCATATTTTTCTTTTTAAATACCATCTTTTTTATTTTTTGCTAATGAAACCCATGTACTATTTTAATTCACTGTTACAAAATCACGTTAGAGCTGCAAAATGTCTAAGCTACATATCCTGGATACTGTTTATAATGGGACTGTGTCCACTTCACATTTAAATTGCCACTTTGATCTCAACAAAAGTGAAATTAGCTGTGCATTGGTGGACATTTTAAATAGTTTTTGAAAATATAGCATTTGAAAGGCTTCAAGTACACTGCTCATTATAGCTGTGTGAGCACAGTGTTCAGCCTCTTACTGATGAATTGAAGGAAGCACTTGCTGCCTGAGAGTTCTTGAGGACATGGATATGGCATAGAAAATCACTTACTGAACAAGAAATGGCTCTCAAAAAGCACAAGATATGAGGGGGCATCTAGCCTACGAAGAGAGGTCAAAATTACTCTTTCAGTTTTTTTATTTAGGATTCTTAACACGTTAACAATCTGAAAATACAGTATTTTTTACTGTACAGAACTTATAAAGTTTCACAATTCTACTTCTGAATTTGATTTTCTGGGTAAAATTTCTCCCATTTACTGTTCACCTTACTGAAAATAGTAAAAATACTAATTTGAAATTGAAACTTAGAAGATCTAAGATATAAATAGAGACGTGAGGTGTTATTTATAGCCTGTTGGATTACAGAAGTTATAAATGTTGTATTTTATGAATACCAGTGTTGAGCAGTTGCATGCCATTATAAGCCTTAGATGGTCTTCCTGTTTTTAAAGTCCCCACAAAGATCATAACTCTAAAAAAGCTAAAAATTTAAAAACATTCACATTTTATAAAATGCTTTGAAAAAGCTGGACCTTGTATTTCCATTTTAACAAATTCAGAAAAAATCAGTTTCATCCACATTAGATGCTGAACTGAATATTTGGTCATGAACAATTCTAGATTTAGGAGTATTAACATGATCAGTTCTTTTTACATATTTTTGGGGTGGCAGTGACAATCAAAATGTACATCATAGTTTACTTAGTTTAGTTTACTTGGATTTTCAAAAGGCTTTTGATACAGTTCTACAGCAAAGATTTATTGTGAATCTAAGCTAATTTATACAAGTGCATTTCAAGCTGGATAATTTACCATGGACACCAAAAACAAAGGGAAAACTCGGGGGTTGGTGGCAAGATTGAAAGGATCAATTCGAACTAATGTGGTGCTAAGGTGTCGCCTGTTGCATGGCTGCGCTTTGGTCCTAATTTGGGATCCTGAGGTGGTTCATCATGTGGTGGGTGCGACAACACGCTGTATCAGTACATACTCCTAACCACCAAAAAGAGGAGAATAGTCCACATGGAATAAGTTAATCAGTGGAGTTCCTCAACAATCTGTCCTGAGACAGTAAATTCTGAAATATTTAGTGTAGTATATTGTAAAGCTGATTGAATTGTTGGGATTCCGTAATGATGGGTACTGGGGAACTAACAAGTGCACAAGCAAATGTGAGGTCATATTTTGAAAACTGTTCAATATAAATCAAGAGCTGTTACACTCAGGCTCTACTGTATAAAGTTTAGTGATCTGCATTTGGTCTGAACAAACTACTAAGTCATGTAACTGAAGGCCCTGTCCACAATATAACACTTTTCATTTAAAAACGCAGACTTTACTCTCCGTTTCACCTTTAATCCATGCTATCGTGTTGTTTTCAACCTCTGAAGACAAAGAGTTTTGAAAACAATCTCCAGAACTGTATGCTTTTGAAAGTGAAGCCTCAGCACTGTAGCATGGACGGGCGAAAGTACACACTCTAATAGCACTGTGATTAGTTTGTGCTTATTATGTGGCCTTTCCCTGATTGGATCACGCTCATTACAATGTCTCATTCCATGATCATTAACTTTTTACAGAAAAAAAACATATTCCAACATAGCAGACATGGACGATTTGCTTTCCATGGTGCATGTTTGTTGCTAACCTGTACGCATCTGAATTGCATTTTGTACAACTGTAATGCATTCATGTGTCGCTATAGTTTTGTGATAAATCCCATAGCCAGCTTTGTTACTACCCCTTTAAGGATTTTTCCTCCCTATGCATGCATGTTCAGTGTAGCCAAACAGTTATATCATATGAATATGTCATTTTAATGTGGATGGAGACAATTGTGACAGTCTGGTTTGGCTCAACACCCCTTGGCAGTTTGAACCCAGATCTGTATTTAAAGAAACTGAGGATGAGCCGGGAAAATGAGGATGCATACATAATCTGCAAAAGGTAGGTTAAAATGCTCCAGAATTTTACTTCAAACAAAAACCAAAGTGCAAATGGTGCTGTGCTCCTCATCTAGTAAATAAATAATCCATAAATCGAGGTTAAAACACATGCAAGTCTTCTTTTTAAAATAGTCATGAGCCTCCATGCATCTCTCTACAACCTGGCATCTCCTATGCTTATTCCTTGAGGGCCCTGCAGCCGAAAGGACATGGCTGCCGACAGGTGGAGTGAACTGTTTAAACCTGGATTTGCCCCCCCCCCCCCCCCCCCACAGCAGTTCCTCAGCATCTGCAGGGCAACCCCACTCAAGTCTTTCTTTGCCAGAACTTTGTTGTCTTAAGGGAGATGCCACACAACAGGGCAGCTCCTCCTCTCATATGTGTTTCTATGGTTTGTTTCTTCTTCAACCACCTTCCTTCCCCTTGCTTCTCCTGCAGCATTCTCCTGACAACCTACATCCACACCATATTACACGGGCTCCTCATACTCCAGCCTCTTGCTCTCCCTTTTCTTAACTTCCGTTCTTTTTCTCTTCTCTGTTCTCCCCAGACTCTTTTTTAACTATGGGTTTGGCACAGGTGTCACAATCACTGCCTCGGAGGTGTGAACGAAGCTGTGTCTGCACATCAATGTGCGATCAGCCAAGCAACTCAATCAACCTTGGAGCAGCGTGGGCATGTTTTCACATTCACCTGTACCCACCTGGAGTCTGATTATTATGAATTAATTTAGTTTAAAGAATACAGTGCCACAAACCTCTTTTAGCACAACAATGTGAAAAGGCTAGTATGGGCAGAGATTGTTTTGATTCAAAGAATATGGTTTTAACATGAAAATTTACAATTGTGGACCAAGTGTATTGTAAAAAATAGCTGTATAAGGTATCGGGAAACTTGATTATTATCCATTGTGGAAGATGACCCGGACATAGACAGGCAGACACGTTCAACTCATCCACAACACGTTTATTTACACTGTCCATTATGTACAAAAGTGCCACAAAAACCCCTAAAGTCCCCAAAAGTCCTGGCCACAACACAAATGCCTTTCCTTCTTCAGGCCACCTCCTTGCCTCCTCCAAGACCTTGTCCTTCTTCCACCCGACTCAAGCCCCTGACTGGAGGGAGGCATCCCCATTTACAGTTTATAGGAGGAGTGGTGGCTCTGAGGCTAGGGATCTGCACTGGCAATCGGAAGGTTGCCGGTTCAAATCCTGTAAATGCCAAAAGGGACTCTGCTCTGTTGGGCTCTTGAGCAAGGCCCTTAACCTGAAATTGCTGAGTGCTTTCAGTAGTGAGAAAAGCACTATATAAGTGCAAAGAATTATTATTATTATTATAGTCACCTGGATGTGCTCCAGGTGCCTCCTGACAATCTTCCACCAGCACTCCCCAGTGTGGCGGAAGTGACAGCTGCGCACCCGGAAACACTACAGGTGTCCCCAATCCTCTTCACCCCAGCACTTCCGGGTGTGGCGGAAGTGCTGAGGTCCAGGGCTCCCAAGGCATTGGGGCACCCCCTGGCGGTGACCACGGGCCCCTACAGGGTTGACCTTCAAAGCTCTGTACCCATGGTCCCCATAGCCACCAGAGCGGTCGCCCCCACGTGGTCTGGGCTCATCCCGCGAGGGCAGCTCATCCCCGAAGTGGGTCCTACTCCTGAAGCTCCAGGGTCCGGTCCTGTTAAACAAAGAACAGAAACAGGGGCGGAGACGCTGCCTGGACACCACCACCTGGTGTCCTGTCGTGCCTTGCACAGGCAGCGCTCCCCCCTCCTGCCAGCACCCTGGGACCTACTCTTTCGGCACCCCCTCCGAGGTTTTCATGCCCCTTTGGTTGGAGCTACTCACACCCCCGTAGCCTCCCCCAGCTGTGACACCATTCAAACAAGACCGATTGACTGAATGGTCTCCAGCCGCTGCAAACTTCTAAAAATTTTATGGCAAGATAAGACTCTGGTAATACACTGTATGAATCCTCTATTTCAGTTCAGTAGAGTTGGAGTGGCTGCTGTTTTTTGTTCCAAGCTAAACTTCCAAATTAGAAGGCATTCAGTGAAGTGGTTCTTGCTCAAGCAATATTCTTGTAATTCATTTAAGTGAACTTAATTCCTTGTTATTTACTATCTTCTCGCTTTCTTAAAGAACTGCCAATTAACACTGAGACATAAGTGACAAAGAAAGCATCAGCTCGCCATCTAACCTGGCAACATTTATACCTGTGTGCGTATGTTCATCATGAAATATCTGTTTTAATAAAATATTTGGAAGGAAATGGATATAAAACCGTGAAGGACTGAGAATTTGGGTGATATCCTCAGAAAGCAAAAAATTACAAGATAACAATAACTTCACATGGCAGAATGAAAAGCTATAAAATGAAATAACAAGTTCTGCTATAGGCAAGGATTGGCTATTAAACAATACATTGGGTTGGAGCAGAAACATGCGGCCACAGCAACATGCTGTAACAACAACTGTCTTAGCACATGTTGAATTTTAGTATTGGAAAAGCAGCATTAAATCTTAATTCTTTTGCATTTTATGTAAGAATGCATTGGCCTCAAACAAGGTACAGTAATAGTGGTGGCAGTATGGGTTTAAAGAAATATATTTAGGTAATTATTAAATCGTTCCTATTCTCAAAAAAAAATATTAATAAACACTTTTAGTTTTTTAAAAATTGAAATAATGTTAATCTCTAAAATTAGTAGTCATTTTAATATTTTTAATACAAGCTGATCTTCACTGTATGCTATCAAGCTTCCACTTTTGAAGTGTACTGCACAATGTATAAGCAGGTTTTGATTTAAAGTGCAAATAAACATGTTCCTCAAACTTCAAGATTTAAACTTTTGGATGGATAGCATGAAGAGAGCTTCAGTAAGCTAACCAAGATTCCCATTCTTTATCTTTGCTATCCAGTTTATTCAGCATTTTGTAAGTATGCATCCTTAGAAATAAGTGCACTTTCATATTTACTGCTCATTAAATTTGCATTTGGTGAAAATCCTAGAACAGCAATTTAAGTGTTTATTATGCACATATTGACAAAGTACAGGGAAGCAGAAATGTTGTTTTCTTATTATTTTTTTGAATTACTTTAAAAATCCAATGCAATTTTTGTCAATTTGAAATGTGTGAGAACAAAACAAAATAGACTACAATATAATATGATTATGTGTTTATTTATTCATAATGTTATTGAAGACTGGTTCATTTTTTACAAATTAATAAAAGTTACAATAGAAGTGAAATTCTTTTAGTGTTAAATCCATTGTTTTGCATATTATTTTATGTGCATTATGTCTTAGTCTGTAATTAGAGAAGCTTTAAAGTAAAATCAGAAAAATTAAAGAATATCTCATTCTTGAATCGCTAATTATAGACCAGTGCCAGAAAAATACGACTGACAGACAGATGTTGTTTGAAGCAACCTAACCCTGACCAAGACGAAGTAGAGCAGGTACTGATAATTCTTGCTTACAAAAATTACAGGAAATTGATTTGAGATGTTTAAACAGTTCATAAAATCACTTCAGCATGTTTTTCTAAAAAAACCTAACAAATTAAAAGAAATAACAGTAATAGACTTTGCCTATTTTTGTAGCACACTTCAACTACTACAATATGCATAAGAGATGACCATTTAGTGTGAGCTAAGTGAATAATAATGGCTGGATTCCAGTACTCGGGATCCTGGATTATGCTGATTTCTCCTTCACACAGCCGTTAAAGTGATTTGGCTACCTGTTGTGGCATCTGTTTCGGTGAGGTTGCCTTTCCCATTATTCTATGTCTTTACTTTAAAGGCAACACCTGCTTTTCGTTTGCTAAATTAAGATTCATTTGCAAAATGTTTTTAATGCCAGTATACATTAAAACATGACAGCCATCTCTGATGGAGGCTGATTTCAGTTTTTGGAGACTATTGACTTTGAAATATGAGATCTTTTGCAACAAATTGCCATAGTTTGTCAGTGATCTTGTACATAATTTAGTGTTTGAGGAGTAGCACTTCAGTCAAACCAAACACTTTTTAACTGTAATTTTCATGTATGTCCCAAACCATGACATAAGGCTATGGCCATTCTATTTACACAATCTTGAACATTTAATAATGCTCTCTGAGGGAGGTGATTTTCTCCATTTTGAAGAGGACAGTGATCACTAATTAAAATTAATTCATTCCTTAACCCTACTTCATTCTCAGCATACTTTCACAATTCATTAGAATAGCCTTCCTTAATAGTTTGTTTTAGGCTTGTTTGTTTGAGTTACTCTGTCATAAATTATATAGTCATATAAGACTGGCAAGCTTTGTTGGGTTGAATAGCCTGTTCTCATTCAGACTGTTCTAATGTTCAGTCTCTATCTAATGTACAAGTTGTGCATGTTACCATTGAGGGTGAATACAAGTTCCTGAGACGTGTATCTACAATAGAAATCGTCAAATCCTATCTTTGGAATTGAAGACTCTTCCATTGTATCTTAGGTAGTACTTGAGGAAGCAGCTCATATATGATAGCTAAGAGGAATTTGTAGTTGCCTTCCAGAACAATATGACATTCATTGAAAAAAAAATTATCATTGACTGCTGGACCATTTATTACCAGGACACTGCCGTATACATCTTTGCACATATGCTAAACAATTAACTCTATCAAAAATCATAAAAAATGTTGCTTATTATCAACAATAACTCTGTCAAAAATGTAAAGAAATTTAATTACTTTTTTAATTACTGTTAATTACTTTATTTTCACCAGCAACATGCCTAGCACCACACCAGCAACATGCCTAGCACCACACAGAGTGCAGGCTTAGAGGCACATGTGGCACAAATGTAACAAGTTTCTTTGCACTTTCCCCGCTTGCTTCACACAGCACATTTGGTAGTTATTGACTGTTTGCACTCAGTGGGCAGCAGAATGTCCCTGTACTGTTCTGACAGTCATGAAAAGTCGGACACCTTGTGATGAAGAAAACCCTACGGGGCAACTATCCACTTCAGTGCCAGAACCTACAGGTTCCATATCATCCAAATGATTGTCACGGTTGCGATTACTGACATTATCATCAAAATGTTCTCCTTGCAATAAATCTAGATGTTTCAAAACAGCAGCAGCTTTATGCGTTTTTTGCGATGATATAACTACAGACTGTATATTTATAGCACCTTTTTCCTCAAGCTGTTGCCACCGAAATAAATAAATACATTTTATGGCTATCTACTGGACGGCAGCATTATAATAGGTAAGTGAGAAGCAGCAGCAAAGCTCACCAGAATGTTGATTGTGCATATAGTGGCTGAATATTGAGAAACAAGTTCTCTTGTATGTCACATTTTGACAGGCTCAGTAAGATATGAGTTAACTTGTACCTCAAGTTCAAAGTGCTAAATGAAAAAATCATAATTCCTTAATATTATTCTTTTCAGCTGTGTGTTTTGCTTTCTGTGAGGAATCTGGAATAGCTGATGGCTTTAGTCATGCAATAGAAGACTTAATTTAGGTCATTATTTATTTACTTAATTTCTTTTTGGGAGGGAGGGCTGGAATTCAACCTGGTTAACTGATAATATACTTTTCTTTATTTTATTTTATTTTATTTATTTTCTTTATACAGGATATTAGAGAAAACCTCATAAGCTGTTCAGTAAATGCTGGAGGGGAATGTTGACTTTAGCAACCCTTATCAATACGTTTTGATTACTATCCATCCATCCATCCATCCATCCATTATCCAACCTGCTATATCCTAACTACAGGGTCATGGGGTCTGCTGGAGCCAATCCCAGCCAACACAGGGCGCAAGGCAGGAAACAAACCCCGGGCAGGGCGCCAGCCCACCGCAGTTTTGATTACTAGATCTACTACAATTTAATTTCAGTATAGTCGATGAGGGGCTCCATATCCTTGACAATATTCATTTTGGGTAGATCTTGCTTAACTTCCAGTCTACAGTTTTTCTGTATATTACTACACAAAACTTCTCTTCTGTATTTTGGGTCACCTGCCTACTGTGCTGTATTTATCCACAGGCAGTAATAGAAGAATAATGGATTCTTACTTCTTGCTGTCATGCTGTGTAATGTGTTTTGCACTTTGAGCTACATTATTTGTATGAAAATGTGCTATATAAATAAATGTTGTTGTTTCATCATGATATCTCCTGCCCATCTACATCCTTCATATTCCTCTTGTAAATGAAATTCTTTTAACAACATATTGGAATTGTTTACTGAATCTACTGCACCTATCAGGTTTCCTTTGGATTTCAGCCTGCCCTCCCAAGGTACATAAATTAGTAGTGTTCCCAGTTATAGGTTGCAGTATTGCAGCATACAGTGGCACAAAACAACATTCCCTAGCCATGTAAAGAACTCACTGGCGTAGCAATGGATTGTGCAGATTGTGCAAAGCACAAGGGCCTACAAGCTTGTTGGGGCCCACTTGGGGCCGTATAGATTTTTTTTTTAAATTTAATGACCTAACTAACACAGTGGTTTCACAGTCTTGATGCAGTGGCTTCAATGTTCAATGTCTTGTTACCTTCAACTCTGACCTCGATGGCTGACGACGAATTGTATGCTGCTGCCAATCTTCTCATTGAATGCTATAGAACCGACATTTCACCACCATTTTGCACTCAATTGTGTCATTTCGTGCATGTTTTCAATCCATCCTGTCAACCAAGTCGACTGTTTTCGAAGTAGCCGAACTGTTGCTGATAGATCACTGTGCACCATTGTCTACTTTCAGTGACGTTTACGCTGCTTACGTTACTGTCGACTATACCAGTGACTGTTGCTGCGAGTGAACGATCGTTTTCCAAGTTAAAGCCCATCAAAAATTACCTCAGAAGCACCATGTCGCAAGTCAGACTTAATGGCTTGGCTGTACTCTCAATCAAAAACGAGGCAACATGACGTGTCAAACATTGTTGGGACTTTTGTGCAACAGAAGGCATGCAAGCGAGTATCGTAAGGTACTAGTGATATTAGAATGATTTGTGACTTGTCAGTCAGTTCTACTTTTATAAGCTTTAACAGTTTAACAAACCTATAATCTGTTTTATTGTGTAGCTTAGTATGGCTCACTGTGCATTAGTGTCACTACTGTGAGGATTTGTGAGCGTGACCACTTTATGATGTCCATTTTCTCAAAACTTGTGTAAAACAGGGCGATTGTGTAGTAATTTTCTGTCAGCCTGTGTTGTTGTTTTAATTTGTTACAAATTGAAATTGCTTCATTTTATAGCACAAAACAGTTTCTACTTTGTAGTTTACGTTATATTTTAATTATATTCTTTCACAAAGTTGTCTTGGAAAAATAAGTGGGTCCACATTTTACATAGATGTATGTACTATCCACACCTCCCACATTCCATTCTCACAATTTATTTTGTTTTTGCTAACTTACAGTGGCTGTAATAAAGCGATTTAAAAAGTTATTACAAATTTCATTTGGAGAGCTGGTTTGTTTGTCACCAGTGTGTGATCTGATAGTGACGCGGACACGGACACCACCGCCCAGCCGCCCCTTATGATCTAGTTGTGATTAAATTACTAAGAGTTATGCTAGATAGGCGGGGCCCACCTTAGGGCACTGCACAGAGGCCTTCAGCAAGCTGGCTCACTGAAAGAAGTATACTATAAATAGATAAACAAATAATAAACAATAGGTACATGAATAGATAGTAGTAAATAAATAATAACAACAACTAATAATAATAAAGCAACAGTAGCAATAAGTGCAATAAATGCACTGCATATAAATAAGCTACAAGGGGCAGATCTGAGGTAAGGGGTGCAGCACAGAGTTCAGAGTATGGACAGCCAACCTGTCCAAACTGGTTCACATGTTGCCGTTCCTTCTGCTAGATGGAAATGTGACAAAGAGGCAGTGGGCAGAGTGGGAGTGGTCATTCACAATACTATAGGCTTTGCATATACATCGCTTTCACGGAGGGCAGAAAGGTTCTAATGATCTTTTATGCTGTGTGGTAGGACCTCATAGTCAGGGGCACTGCAGTTCACAAACCAGACAGTAATACAGCTGGTCAGAACACTCTTGATGGTGCCCCTGTAGAATGCGATGAGAAAGGGCAGAGCTAGGCTTACCTTGTTCAGCTGCCGAATAAAGTGAAGACGCTGCTACACCTTCTTGGCTATGGAGGTGGTGTTAAATGGCCAAGTAAGGTCAGCTTTTTCTGTGGAGTTTGCTTTCTTAATTATTTCCTGATAATGACAATTAACAATGAATGGGCTAAACCTTGGACAAATGACAGCAACTGCTGAAAACATCAGATCTACAAGTGCCATCACACATAAGTAACAGCTTAAATAGCCAGGAGACCTGTAAAGGCAGAAATGACAGTCATAATGATGGTGATGTTGATAACGAAGATGAATATCTTAAAAACAAGATAAGAAAACACTAAATTATCTCTCATACATATGTAACATACATAAAGAGGTGCAGCATTCCAATAAAATTTAGCAAACAGGTTTTTGCATTTTTTTTGCCCTGCTACTATTGCTTTATTCATTGTCAATTAAGGGAGAAAACACCACAGAAAATGTGCATTAACAGCAAAACAACAAAAGAAAGCTAAGAACTTTGTCAAAACTATGTCAAAAATGTCAAAATTGACAATTTTATTATACGTGTAAATCTCACACTATTGTTATTTTATTAATAAAAACATGGTAGAAGAACAATGCAATCAGTTAAAGGTAAAATGTTCAACTAATTGTGAAACAGGCTGGAACAAAAATTTAAGTACTCGACTTGAAATTCAGTGCTTTATAATCTTTGTAGTACTTTTGCCTTCCTTTTTAAACACTTTAATACATTTTATTTTTTTTTTAATCACTTCGTGAAATGCCCATACTAACTCAAAATAAGAATATCAATCAGAAGCACCAAAGTGTTCAGTCCTCACCATAGACTCTTTATAAACCTGAAAAGATTATAAGTCTGTCAGTGCTTCAGTTGAAGACTGAAATGGTTACCATTTCTCTACGTTTTCTTATTTTTTTAATTTTCTAGATTTTTTATAAAAGATTGACTTGGAAGATTTCGATTGTGTAAGTTCTACAAATTGTATCTGCTTGTTTGTATACTATGCTAGTTTCTTGAAATAAAATTTTAAAAATGAAATGGTTAACATCGTTACTACTATTATGTATACATTACTACTACTAAGTATTAAATTAATTAGTGTAAAATGTAACATTACTTGTACACCATGGCTCACAGAGTCAATGGTCTATTTAGGTAAAAACTCTCTTATTTTTATTTTTCCCGTTTTTTTGGAGTTTGTCCATTTTCCTTTACATCATGCAGTAAAAAGATATTTAGTATAGTTGTTTAGCAAGAAAGAAGCACAGCTCCTTGAATAGACTTGTAAACAAGAAATATGGGTATGGAGTAAAGCTTGGGAAATCTTGGAAAGTTGTAATGTAACAACATGTAATATAATTATAACACAATATGGGAGGCATTGTTCAATGCAGTCATTGTTAAATATACACTGCAATGATTGTATTGACATGTTTGAAGAATGAAAGTACATCCTGAATTATGCCAAATCTGGCTCCACATGCAAATAAGGAACAAGGGTGAAGCTGCAGATGTGCAGGTTCCAACCTTCCTGTTCAGTAATTATGCATTATGTGTAGAAATCACATTAAAGCAGTAAATATAGAGTTTCTTTCACAGCAGTGCCTAAGATTGTACAAGGATGTGGGGGTTTGGGTCTATAAAATGAATTTACAAAGAATATAAGCCATTACAGTAGGTAATAAAATTTGATTTAACATTTTTAAATCACTTACAACAATTGAATGTACAGCATGATATATGTTGAATCTGCATTAGCATTTCTTAAATCAGTTCTCTTTCCATTGCACCATTTTCTAAAATATATATACTGTTTTTTGGACAGATAATTAATTTTGGGCCATGCATAGTGTTAGAACCAGCTTGCAAATAAGACGTAAAAATATTTAAAAGCACAACATATGCTAACATTAAACAAGAATAAGCACAGATGCAAAAAAACTGGCATGGCTTTCCTAAAACCTACTACTGGAATGAACTTTTGAGTTTGCCTTATCCTTAAATCTGTGTAGTCAGTGTAGACATCCGCATATAATAAATAACTTCTTGCATGCAGAAAGTACCAGAGTGCTGAGCAGAAAGAACAAGAAAAAAAATTGAAAAAGAAAAAATACAGGCAAGAGAACAAAAACAAACGCTGCTCAAAAATACTAAAGAAATCAGGATGAAAAATACATAAGTACAAAAGAAAATGTGTTTAATGCTAAACACCCTGATAAGTGTTTCTGTTGATGGTGGTTTGTGATATTATTATTAGAACAAAAAACAAAAATCAGGAAATAAAAAAGTACCAAAAAGAGGTGAAACAAAAACCTAATCAAATACATGCAAAGTTCTGTGCGCAAAGAACAGTCAAAAAATCGAGCATGACTCCTAAATTGCCTAGCCAAAACAAATTCAAAAATAAACATTGAAAGGTCATTTCTCTACTTTGAATTCTTGCCCTGATTGATTTTATTTTTATCAATTCACTTAACACTCAGACTTTAGGACCTCCGTGTCACCATTGTCACGCACGTCTGAGTAGGAGGCAGTTAAAGGGCTTAAGTATTGGTAATACCATATCAGACCAGGGGGCCGCAGGGTGTACTGACAGTACTGACTGTCTTTCTCAGTTCCTTGCAGACCGTTCCCAGGAAATCCCACCAGGTTCCAGTGCCATTGATGACATCACTTCCGGCCTCCAGCCCTTTTTGACAGTGTCACTTCTGATTCTGACCCGATGACGTCACTTCCAGTTCTGGGCCCTTTGATGACATCACTTCTTCTCTGGGCCTTTAAAGCAGCCATCTTACCTCCACCTCATCAGTTCTATTTTGGACTCAGTCATGTGAAAATCTCTGTTCAAACTTTTTTCAAACTTTTGCAGCCAGGATATAATATACAGGTGGCTGCTCCAAACTTTTATAATGTCTGAAGTCTCATTCTTGTCACACCATATAGAACAGGTTCAGAATGATGACTTAATATGTAATGTGAGATCTGTGTGTCACATGACTGGCAATGTGCATAGCAACAACAAACAGTGTGGCCGCAGTTATACAGGAATAGTCACAAAATGACACAGAAAAAGGTGCAGTGGTGATGCTACCATAATAAGGAGAAAATAAATAAACAACCTAAAAAATATTTTATGGACATCAAGAAATACAACTAATGAATTCCAACAGAGGAAAGGAAGGATTAATCACACTTCCAAAGTTTCCAAGTCAGCTTTTGCAGTGGCAGTGGCCCACTGAGACAGTGTAACTACACCCTTCCTATTCCAGGACCTTGCCCAGAGAACTCATGGGATGCTGACCATCCTGGGTGCTTTGGACAATCTCAGAACACAGTCCATCATAGAGGACATTCACCTGAAAGAAAGAAAAACTAAACAAAGACCCAGACACATGGTAAATGTCTAAATGTTCTCCAGATAGACTCAGGAATCAAACTAACATTCCCAGAGATGGAAGGCAGCAGTACTTAACAATGGGCCACACTGTAAGTCAATTAATCAACCAATAAATAATTTTTAGGTAATTTATTGCTTATATAACACCATTGGGTGAATGGTTCGTTTCACAAAGGAATGTACTATATTATAGTTTTGCATATTTAAAATTTTGTTTCTGTGTAATAAAGGAGGATATGAAAGTGTTTAATGTAACCTGTAGTAATCTGAGATAAAACATGTATGACAACAGACTAAGGCAGAGTGGTGACGCTGAGGCTAAGGATCTGCGCTGGTATCTGGAAGGTTGCCAGTTCAAATCCCATTGCTGCCAGAAGGGATTCTACTTTGTTGGGCCCTTGAGCAAGGCTCTGTAACCTGAAAATTGCTCCAGGGTTCTGTGCAATGGCTGACCCTGTGCTCTGGCCCCCAAAGGTCATGCAAAAAGACAGTTTCCCCTTGGGAGTTAATAATGTGAACCAAAAAAAGAGAATTGCAACCCTCTATCTTGACACAGTTTGTTTTTTTCTTCAAATGAGTGGACTCCTAAACCTAAGGACAAAGAACTCTTCTGTCTTTTCTGGGAAGCACCAGAGCCATCTGGCTGGAGAGACACTCAAGAAGGTCACTGGAAGCACTCAGGAGGTTGCCTTGCTCAGTAAGGCCAAGAACAGAAAAGGAATTGCTTCTTCCACTCAATTGCCTTCAGTGCCTTATAAAAGGAGCCATTCATCAAAGCCAGTCAGTTCACTTTCGGTACTTAATAGGAGCAGAACTCCAATAGGATCACTCATCCTGGGAACAAACACGTGTGGGGCAAGGGATAGCACTGGACTTTTTTTTGGAATTATCATTCACCTGAAATAAGTATTAGAGACCAGTATTCTGCATAATCTAAAAGTGAACAGTTTGTATTTTCTTTTGCTTGTGTTTTCATTTTTGAATTTAAAAAATAAGTGTGCCGGTTGGTGGACCGTTCACACACAGTAATGGTGTATAGCTCTGCCGGTTTTGCTTGTTTTCTTGTGTGCTGTTTTTTTTTTTCTAAAAAAGTATAAATGGTATTTCAGTCTCTTCTTGTGTGTGGATTTAAAGGGCCAGGATTTATAAAGCAGCAAGTTATATATAAAAAATAAAGGCACGGTAGCTATGTCGGTAAGCTCCATGTCGGTAAGGTATTGGGTTGTGAAAAATATATGACTGAATTAGTTCATGCGTTGGGTGTATTGTGGGCAAATCATTTAGCATCTAACTATAAAACACATACTTATAAAGTACACTAGAATGGTGCTCATTATAGATGGGATTCATATAAAATAAAGGTTATTTTTTGCATATTTAAAAATAAAAACTCATTCCCCTCTACAGACATACAGCAAGGTCAATATTAGTTAGACAATGTGCCTTAAGGATGCACATCCTGGAATTAATGGATTATTGCCTTACATTTGCTTAATCCACTAAAAAAGTAAAACGTTCATGCATAAGCCTATTTTAATCTACAGGAAAGTGGATGTCTCCCTGTTGCTTACTTTAATAAAACAGTGATTGAAGGACTTTCTACTGATTGACTTTGCATTTGATTTGTGGGTATTATTACATCTCACAAGACATTCACTTAGTTGAAGTCTTAGTGTATGCTCAAGAGATGCCAGAGACGTCAATGACTGATGTTTTGAAAGTGCACCAAGTGTTTTCTGAATTTTCCTCATTACCTGTGCTATAAAAGCGCCGACTGCGGGCAGAAGGTGACCTTTTCATAGACAGTGTTAGACATGAAAAACAACGTTCACTCAGTAAGGAGTCATGGGCCGGTAATCATGAAATTTAGATTGCCTTTCAGAACAATGACCTGTGTTCCACTCTGCCTTTTCAATACACATTTAAACCCATTTATTTCTTTTACTTCATATTCCAAGCACATAGCTAAATCTAACAGCAGTAATGCACAAGATACACGGTTATATAGTAAATATTAGTGATTTGCCTACATTTTATAATATTTAAAATGGTCTCCAGCAAGTACTGAAACAAAGTGTTTATCCTAAAACATTTTGTAGCGATATCAGGATTCTTTGTTTTAAAACTTGATGGTCACAGCCTGATGTACATTTACAACACATATATGCCTTGCTGAAATTATCAAACGTGATACACTCACAAATCTCCTTATGATTACTGAAACAAAGATGTAAAAGCAGCTGTATTATACAAAAAAAATGTCTGTGGGTTATGAGCAATGTCATGGACAGTGTTTTTGCATTTAATTACTATATTAGCGTGAATTACCTGTGTGAAAGATAACCTCGGACACAGACAGACACCGAGACATCCAGATGTCCAAAACACACGCTTTATTTTCCTCTGCTCACACAGTACAACCACAGTGCCCAAAGATTCACAATAACTCAATCTTTTCCTTTCTTCTCTCTATTGCCGCCTCCACTCCTCGCAAGCTCTGTCCTCTTGCTCCAGGTGCTCCCTGATGATCTTCTTGCAGCACTTCCTAGTGTGGTGGAAGTTCTGCATGGATACCCGGAAGCACTCCAGGTTTAGCTGGTTCCTCTTCTGGCAGCACTTCCTGGTGTGGCAGAAGTGCTGCCATCCATGGCTCTGAGATGGTCCAGGCACCCCCCTGGCAGAGGCTACAGACCCCAACAAGGTTGAGCTTCCAACCTCTCCATCCGTGACTCTGATTTAATCCAGGGGGGCTGCCCTCTTGTGCCCCGGGGAAGATATTGCTGCTCTCCCAGTCCTTTCCTTCTCCAGGTGTCCCAGTGGGGCAAGGTCCCCAGTCGTCTGCCACACCTGGTTCACAATTGTAGTATGTGTCTAAAAACACAAATTAGCAATCTCAAATCTAAGATTACAATATTTTCATCCATCCATCCATCCATCCATCCATTGTCTCCCGCTTATCCGAGGTCGGGTCGCGGGGGCAGCAGCTTGAGCAGAGATGCCCAGACTTCCCTCTTCCACAATATTTTCAAATTAAACAAGAAAAGAGCAATGTGTAAGAAATCATTAATTTCTCTTTAAACCTCTAATTTTGAAAATGCTATAACTGGGATCATGTTGGCCAAATAGGAAAACATTTTATTTTTCCATCTGATTTTTACTATACTGTATACTATATTTCATATCCTGTGATTAGTCTCCAGCTTCCACATAAGCCTGCTCTGAATAAGCTGGTTTAAAAAACAGATGAATGGGTGGAAGAAAAGTGCCACTTGTTGACATGCTGACCTTGAACAACATTCACCATTTCAAATGGAACTATGCGCTAAAGCACTGGATCTTTGTTAGTTCAGTTCTCACTTCCTTCTCACTCTTTGACTCTGAACTAGTAACTAAACCGGCCAGGAATCCAGCTTATATATTGTATATGTAATATATACATAAAATGGGGGATGAGATGTTGATAAAATGTTAATTTTTTAACTAGTTAGTTTAAGAGGTGAATATACAAAAATAAAACCTGAATATTTTAATATCTCACTAGTTAATAGTGACAGGGAGTGGATGCAGAAGTCATACACTTCTACAAGTATTTGGGGATCCACATCAATGACAGGTTGGACTGGTCTTGTAATACAGAGGAACTATATAAGAAAGGACAGAGCAGGCTTTTCTTCCTTAGGAGACTGCATTCCTTTAATGTGGGAAATGACATTCTTTATATCTGCTACAACTCTGTGATGGCCAGTACAATGTTCTACGTTGTGGTGTGCTGGGCTGGTAACATCATTTCAAGAGAGTCCCACGAATTAAAAGCTAATTACAATGGCAGGCTCAGCTATGGGATGCACTTTGGTCCCCTGGTGGTCATAGTAAAGAAGAGAATTAAAACAAAACTGAATGTCATTATGAACAATGCTGCACACCCTCTCTTTGACACACTAACATTGAGCACTTTCAGCAAATGAATTTTAAAGAAGTGTGTCAAGAAATGCTACTGGGGTTTCTTTATACCAACAGCAATACTTCTGCATTATGTTTCACTGTGACTGCCAAGTCGGAGGTTTTCTTTTCTTTCTTTTAAAATTTTTCTTCAATTTTAGTAATTCTGGTGTGTGTTCAGATAATAGCGTGCGTGTACATATGTTTATTTATCTATCTATGCATTTATTTATTTAAAGAGTATTGTGTTGTACCGTGTTAGCAATTATGAATGTAGTGAGAAGTCAAGCAAAATGACACCTTTTACATGTTGATTACATCCTGCCTGAAGAAGGGCCTGAGTTGCCTTGAAAGCTTGCATATTGTAATATTTTTAGTTAGCCAATAAAAAGTATCATTTTGCTTGACTTCTCACTTTATTTAAAGAGCTTATGTAAATAGCCAAATATCTCCCCTGGGAACAAATAAAGTTCTATATATTTATCTATCCATCCTTCCGTCTGCTACCCTGTTTTTTTCCATTACAGAATCATAAGGAGTTACAGCCTAATCTAGTTTACTTTGGTGTTAACTAGGCAGGTTAGTGGTAACACATCCAATGGATCTCAGTGGAGATTCTAGGACCCTTCAAAAGACAGACTGATGATGGCCATTTATCCAGAAAGAGTTACAGAGCAATATCAAAGCCATTCAAAGAGGAGAACTAAAATCTCCCCCAAGCAATTGGTCCAATTCTACACAGCCATCATCAAGTCCATTCTGACCTCATCTATAACTGTCTGGCTTGGCACTGCCTCAGTTCAGGTTAAGGCCAATCTGCAGTGCACCATTGGAGCCTCTGAAATGATCATAGGCTGTAACTTACTGCACATTGAAGTCCAATATGAGTCTGATCTGACTCACCCAGGGTATAACCTGTTCCAAAGACTTCCCTCTGGCAAACATCTTTGTGCAGTGAAAGCTAAAACAACACGTCACCTAAACAGCTTTATTCCACATGTAGTTATTCTTACTAATCAGGTCTGAGGTTCTACTCAGTATCTATGTATACCTGCACAGTAGACTGCCTGGACATTTTAAACCTACTATTTATTTTTTGCATTGCCCTTGTATGATGTATCGTATTTTATCATTTTTTACTTCATCATCATATTTACAATACAATACAATACAGTTTATTTTTGTATAGCCCAAAATCACACAGGAAGTGCCGCAATGGGCTTTAACAGGCCCTGCCTCTTGACAGCCCCCCAGCCTTGACTCTCTAAGAAGACAAGGAAAAACTCCCAAAAAAAACCTTGTAGGGAAAAATAGAAGAAACCTTGGGAAAGGCAGTTCAAAGAGAGACCCCTTTACAGGTAGGTTGGGTGTGCAGTGGGTGTCAAAAGAAGGGGGTCAATACAATACAATGCAGTACAGAGAACAGAACAATTTCTCAATATAGTAAGAAATAAAAAATATACATTTTAGAAGTACAGAGCAGAATTTAACAGTAGATGATATATCCCATAATAAGATTTGGATTTGTATAGAGTCCTGGAGACCTCATCCTTCAAGCTGCCTCCCCCATTTGGCCATTCCACGGCTGAAACAGTGCTGGGCCAGCCAATCCGATGAAAGGACCCCTCTTTCCCACGATTCCCGCGATCCTCCATCTGGGATGACTTTTCCTTAGGCAGGCAAAACAACTTGGCAGGTGGGCCATGGCACCAAGTGCCACATTTGAGTACCGAGAAGAAAAACAGAATAAGTGAGGGTTAGTATACAATTATAACTGTCATGTTACTTATGTTTAAGTGCTAATGACTAACAACAGAGATGCAGTCTATACAGTTAATCAGCAGCTCTAGTGAGGATATGCTAAACTGAAGTAGTGAGTCTTCAGCCGGGATTTAAAAGCTGAGACCGAAGGGGCATCTCTTATAGTAGCAGGCAGACCATTCCACAGTTTAGGGGCCCTGTAACTAAAAGCTCGACCTCCCACTGTTATTTTATTAATCCTTAGAATCATAAGCAGACCGGCATCTTGAGATCTTAATGTGCGCTCTTGTAAGTAAGCCGGACCTCGACCATTTAATGCTTTATATGTTAAAAGAAGGATTTTGAAATCTGCCCTAAACTTAACCGGGAGCCAGTGTAAGGATTTAAGAACTGGAGTTATGTGTTCGTATTTTCTTGTTCTTGTAATAATTCTCGCAGCCGCATTTTGGATTAACTGGAGGCTGTATAAAGAACAGTTTGAACATCCAGTGAACACCGTATTGCAGTAGTCAATCCTACTAGAGATAAATGCATGAATTAGTTTCTCAGAATCCTGTTTATTTAAAAAGCGCCTTAATTTCCTAACATTTTTAAGATGGAAGAAACATGTTTTGGACAACTTTGTAATATGCGCTTTAAATGACATGCTAGAGTCAAAGATAACTCCTAGATTGCGGGCTGATTCAGTAAAATTGACTGGGATTTCCACTGAGTTAAATGATGACAAAATATTGTTGTGATCACCATCATTCCCTCCAACAATTAACATCTCTGTTTTATCTGTATTTAAAGACAAGTAGTTCTTATTCATCCACTCCTTTAATTCACTAACACAACTAATGAAAAGACAACATTGGAGAAATTTCATTTGATTTAAATGAAAGGTATAACTGGGTGTCATCTGCATACGAGTGAAAATTAACATTATGTTTCCTAATGAGAGATCCCAGTGGAAGCATGTACAGTGAAAACAGTAAAGGTCCCAGTACTGAGCCCTGCGGGACACCATATTGAACTTCTGTGTATAATGATGGAGTACTGTCAGCACATTTCTGTACATATTGGAATCGATTTGATAAGTAAGAACTAAACCAAGCGAGCACGGTGCCTGTAAGCCCAACATCATTTTCTAGCCTGTGCAGTAAAATAGAGTGGTCGATGGTGTCAAATGCTGCACTTAAGTCCAACAATATAATTACAGTGGAGTTTCCTTCATCAGAGGATATCAGAATGTCATTTACAACCCGTGTTAGTGCCGTTTCTGTACTATGACCAGTGCAGAAACCAGACTGGAATTTCTCAAATAAATTGTAATGTGTAAGGTGTGTCTGAAGCTGACTGGCGACTACTTTTTCTAGTATTTTAGAGAGAAAAGGTAAATTTGAAATAGGCCTATCTTTTGTATTCTGTGTTGTCTTTGTATGATGCACCAATACTATGCAGACAAATCTCTAGTACACATTGATGTACCTAGCCAAATAAAATTAATTCTGATTCTGATAAAAGATCTTTAAAAAGGTCAGTGTTTAGAGCCACATACAGCTGAATATCTTCAGCTCAGATATTAAACTGAAGGCCTGTTTCCAAATAATGCAATTAAAGGGAGTAATTCAATTAAAACAAAAAAGAAAAAACTGAGCCTTTGGGGACATTCAATCGAGAAGGCAAAAGATCTGAAATTCTTTACTGTGACACACTAACATAACAATGCCATAGGTGGTAGTAGTAGTTGTAGTATTGTTATTTGTACAGCATACAGGAAAATACTTACTTTCCCATCGACCAACAATAGTGGGCACATCATGGCAGGGTTTCTTTTGATAATTTGGATAATAGTACAAAGATACATTTAATTAAAATTATAGTACATGATGTTAGACTCAGCAGCTTTAAGCCAGTAATGCTTGAGGCATAGCATAAATAGATAACCAGATTGACTGACATACCCACTAGAGATGCCTAAAGCAGTCAAGTTACATCACCTAGGAGTTTCCTTAAACTTTGTATTCATTGCACTTTCAAAACATTACCTAAAAGAATGTTTTGTGCCAATAGTTGTTATGTCACATAAACAAATTTTGGCACTCTTAAACAATGATGTACATACAGATTATGATACTTACTCAATGGGTAGATGTTATGAATTAAACATTTCCATTTTTATTATGCAATGTAACTAATGATTTTATATATGAAAGGTATAAATGTGTCTCTAAGCTTATTTACTCTTTTTTCACTGAGAATAACCTTTACATTTTTTCACAAATGCATGAATATACAGAGTTACAGAACAACAGAGATTCAATGCAATGCAACTATACATATGTCCATTTTTCAATGCACTTTTTCCAGTCTAAGGGCTGCAGCTTATCTTGGTAGCATCAGACACACTTTTTGGCACGTTGGTCCACTGCAGGGCACAATTTTATGGAATAAATAACAAAACACACATTTTTGGGATAGTGGAGGAAAAACTGGTGTACCTGGAGCCAATCTCCATTTAAACATAGGGAGAATGGGCAAGGTCAACAACAGACTGGGATTCTTGCCTAGTCTCTGAAACAGCAGGTATAACCACTAGGTGACTCTAGCATAATGTTAATTAAAAAATACTGAGTCACTTCAAATTATCCCTTTAAAATATTTACAAGCTAGTTAGAATAAAAAAATGTAAAAATATATTGGTTGCTTAAGAACAAGACAAAATAGATCATAAAGATTTTGTCATGTATGTGATCCACATATAGTGTAGATTTTCCAACAAACATAAGTAATGGCAATTAAGTATTTTCAGACGTGAATCATTGGTAAGTCTCATTCCAGTTGGAGTGGGCGACTGTTACAGTATGGTATCCAGACAAGAAGAGACAGGTCCAGGAGGGCAGACAGTGGAAGTAACACCAGAGTTAGTATGAGAATCATTGTTCCATTATGTTGAGTGTGGAGAAGAGAAGTCATTAAGCAGCAGCGCCATCCCCTGGTTTGAAGGACAATTATCATCACCAGAGCCCTTTACCTGTCTCTCAGACACACATGTGCGACAGTTGATATTCCATATTTCAAACAGTATTATTAACCATTAATAAATTTAATTACATGAGTGAATATTTCAATGTTGTAAATAAAGAACTGAAACAAGTTTTGAAATCTAAGAAAACCATAGACCTAGGACAAGAGTATTCCAATTCATAATGAGTTGAACTTGAAATAATTTTACAAGTAACCATCAAACTTATTTACACTGCAATATCATGCTTCATTTGCAGTTGTGACAAGGATTTTAAAGGAGTGCAATTTCCAGATGGTGACTCATCAGATGGTATCTGTTCCTGCAATATCTCATAGGCACATAAAGCTTCGCAGTTGTGTATACTGAATGAGAAATCATAAAAGTGTAATTTAATGCTTTATGATGCATCAAGTACCACTTTTCTGGATTATTGTTTATTATATATAGTAAATAAGCAAAGATATTTGAAAAGGATCATAAGTGGAATCGTGAATCATTTTCAAAATATGCAATTTGTCAGGAGTGGAGAAAAAGAATTTTCTATAGTATATTAGTGCAGAGAGATTTGTATACTGTAACTGGAACAGTCTGTAACAATAACTGACTATATTTCAGCATTTTTCTATGCAAACACCATCCTAAAGATGAAGTATAATTATTGCTGTGCGCCCCTACTACCTCAGGAAAAACAAAAAGAACCTTTTTCTAGGTTCAGGGCAAGGAATGAACTGGTCATGGGCCCAGTGCTTTAGTTACTCAATCACATTGATCCACTAAGTGAAATACAGAAGAAACCATAAGGTGCTACATGACAGGCAAAAACTGAGTCTGGAAGTGAGATGTGGCAAAATCTTTGCTAGCACAAACTGACAGGGAATGCTTTCCTTACTTAGCAAGTGGACAGGTTAACTCAACTGAGATCTGTGTAGTATGATCCTGTGAAATAGTAGGTGTTTATTTTTATCTACCTGTATATTCAGTATTTTGACACTTTGTTGAAGTATTTTGATAATCCCTCTTTATTTGGTTCTTAGGCTGCAGTAACCTCTAGGACGAATTCTTATACTGGGGCATAATCTTTCATTAAGATTATCAAGGAAAAATGAAATCATCCTACTATTTTGATCCAAACTAAAAAACACTGTGAAGAGCAATGCCAAGACAAGTTGCTTCCTACACTCTTAAAAATAATGCTTTTTTAATACCATTTTATGGTTTTTTACTGGGTTGTACTGTTCTTCGTAGAACTATTGTTGGACAAAACACTGTTTCATTCTGGAGACGATTTTCTGCATATGAAGCTGTTTTTTTGTGCTTTGAAAAACTTCTTAATTTGTAGGAAAACACCTGAAATCTTTAATGCATGGTAGCTGTGATATAATGTATGATACCAGTGTATCCATGGAAATGTTCCACAATATCTTAAAAAACTCCTTATACTACAGCCCACTACAAGAAACCTCCGTTTTGCAAATACCTACCCTATGACCAAACTTCATACAATGGGTGACCGAGCCTTTGCAGCCACTGCTCCACGGCTCTGGAATGCCCTACCAGAGAGCCTGAGAACACAGCAGAATGTGGGCTGTTTCAAAAAACAGCTAAAGACTTTTCTATTTAGGAAAGTTGATTAACAAGAATGCTATAATTATTGTTGTTTTATCTCTGTTTTTATCTTGCTTTGCCTTTGTTTAAACTTTTTATGTTGCACTTTGAGATTTACTGCTAATGTAAAGTGCCCTAAAATAAAATGCATCAGCTATCTAGCAGGACACTAACAGATTAAGAAAACCTGGACTTACTGTAGCTTGTTATTGTTAATGTACTATTGTATGCAGCAAGAGTGTTTTTAAATTTAGAAACCCTTTGGTATTTCACAAACCTGTTAACCATCTATTCATGGTTGTTGACTGTGTGGTGCTTGTATAGATTTAAATAAATAAAGGTTCCTTCTGGAACCATCATGTGGATGAGGCTTTCGGAAATCAAAAATGGTGCCCCTATGGTATAGTTCTAAAGAATCAATCTGGCATCTTTTTTAAGAGTGTATTCACACACAACCAAGTGTAGGACTCATAAAATTAAATGAAATGCAATGTTTGACAAAAGAAGGGAAATATTACGATATTACTTTCTTAGGTAAGTACAATAGTCTGGTAAAATGGAAACTTTCTTAGTTACTGTACTCTGAATTTTACGCTTTATGCAGTTTACATCTCATAACAATTTCAGTTCCTTTAGATTTGAAAACTGTAATACATGGCCTCATGAAACAGATTATGGGCTAATAAAGGTGGCACAGCAAGGCCATAGTAGCGTGTGGCAACATGCACTGGCAAATATCATGTATGTTGTCATGTTGGTGCAGAAAGTAGGACACAATATACTGCATATAATCGGAAAGTAAAAGAGTCAAAGGTAACCGTGAAGCAGAGGGAGAAAGAGAGACAGAGAAACACAGCTTGGGAGGAAAAACACAATAATCCTATTCCTTCTTATAGAGAAAGTGTTGTGGAAATATACATCCTAAATTGGCAATTTCTATACTGCTATATTTCTGTTTAAATTAATTCTCAGCAAAAAGGTATTTGACCTTTGAGACAACAGTTGATAAGAGATAAAGAACTGCACCAGCATCTCTAAAAAACTATAAATCCAGCAAGGTCAACTTACCTACTCAGTAAACTCTGATTCTGTTTGCTTTACTTGTAATAAGATTTGAGAGAATCATGCCATCGTGACATCACATGATAGCAGAAAACTATAAAAGCATTGGTAATTAAAGGCTGGTGCAGAACTCTGGGCATTACACCTGAATTTTGTCTGAGTTGTCTCAATTCTGCATGCAGAATTACAAATAAATCCTTATTTCTGTGGGATAAATTATTGAGCCTGTTGGTTTTCTTTGACAGTGTGAGGTCATGGAGTACAGAGAGAAAGTAAAAATATAAAAAGGTCAGGAAAGATGGGAAACCAGAGGTGTACTAAATGAAGCTCTAGTATCATGTTCGTTTTGTAAATGTAGGTTTATAGCTGAACCCTAAAAGTCATTTCATGGTTTGATTAGAGTCAGACATGCCTCAAAATCAAAGGCTCATTGAGCATGGAATTGGCAGGAGGTAATTCAGGTCAAAGGCTTAACTTGTGGGATGCAGAGGGACCAGAAAGACAGAGAGAGAGAGACAGAGACAGAGAGTGGGGAGGCATATACATAAATGTTTTAAATACACTGAGAGAGGCCATTAGACAAGTTATAATCTTTGCTAGACTGAGAATAAAGTACTTATTTGCCAATACCCTGCAGGCTGTTGTTGCCTTTTATGTTTAGTTGGTATTTTGTGTTACCTTTTTTTCTTCTGTTGTTTTTCATTATTTAATAAGATTTCTAGTTTTGTAAATTTTGCCATTTTCTTTGTTATTTTGGATAAAAAGGTCAGTACAACAATGTTCCTATATTACATTCAGGCACTTCAGAAAAGTCAGCAGAATAGTGTATTCAATGTGCAAGAACAAAGTTACACAAGGATACAACTAAGTGTCATAGAATAAAGATGGGAAAGGTAATTTTGGAATACAATAGAAAATGATGTCTAATTAGTTTTTACAGTTCATTATGACCTTTCTGCTGTTTTCACTTAGAAGTGCTTCCCTAATGATTTTATTATCCTTTATTTGCATTTTTATTTAGCAGTGGTTACATTAAACACATTTTGGAGACATTATAACATTTTTAATGTTCCTCCATTGCAATCATTATGCAAGCAAAGTATTTTTGTTTTTCCTTTTCTTTCATTATCATGGAATGAAGAGCCCAGAACTGACTAACAGCCTACGGGATTCCTGGCTGTGCTTTATATTTATATTATATGCATAGTGGAAGAACAAAAATTTAATTAAAAAAAAAAAACATAAATCATAAACAGATTACATTAGTCTGCAAAAAATACTATGTCTGTAAAAATTGTAGGTGTTTTTTACAGATTTGAGGGTGCTAAATCCAAATCTGGCAAAAAAATTGCTGTATCATTGAGAGACGTAGGTGTAAAATGAAAAAAAAAACACTATTTTAGAGAAAAAATGATACTTTTTTAAATTAATTATTTAAACTTGAAAAGATAAGAATACATATAGTTATTTTAAATATAATTATTACTTACAAAAAGTAGTACTTTTTTCCACTTATAGTCCTCTGAAGGTGTTTCACGGCGGAATGACCAACAGATGTCTGCTAACATAGACTCACTCCACTTTCCACTATCTATTTGAGCGATGTCCTGGAGGTATCAGAGACCACTCCCATGTCATGGGAAAAAAATCCAAATAAGAGTGTAGGTCATGGATTTTTAAAGACCTGTTGCACCAAGAGCTAGGTAAGAACAGAGAATCTCCTCAACTACTTCTACATAGTTTTCTGCTTTTGTATTCCCAAGAAAATTGTGCCACATACATTCTTTTTTTTCAGGAAAGGAAGAGTGTGTATTCTTTTACCGTTTGCTTATTTATTACCTGTTTAAGACAATGGATGGATCAACTTGATATTTTATATATTTTAAATTTCTGAAAAACACCATTTAAGCAGCAGCTTTCTCTCTTCTGAGGCACTGCTGCAACCCATGGGGGCTGCCATCTAGCACTCCAGGGAAGGCAGTGACCTATGCATATCTTCTCCTCCAGTCTGTAGTGGGATTATATATTGTCAGAAACTCCACACAGAGTCATAGCAAGGTTTGGGGCAGCCACCCGTATATTTGGTATCCTGGCTGCAAAGTCGCAAAACGTTATACAGCACTGATGTGCACAAAACCAAGTCCAAAACAGAACTGAGGGAATAAGGAAAAGGTGGAGGCTTTTAAAGGGGAAGACAGGAAGTGAAGACAGAGGGGTCGGGCTCATAAGGGTCTTCAGCCATAGGCTCGAGCCCGGACATGACATCAAAGGGGTAGGAGCAGACAAGGTCTTCCTCCATAAGCTCAGACCCGGAAGTGATGTCAACAGGGCCAGGTGGAATCTCCTGTGGATGGTCTGCAGGAAAGCTAGAAAAAGAATCAATGCACTCTGCCACATCCCGGTATGACTCAGAATTGCCCTTAACCAAGTCCTTTAGCTGCCTCCCATGCACATGTGTGTGACAAGATATATACATATATATATATATATATATATATATATATATATATATATATATATATATATATATATATATATATATATATATATATATTTATATTTATATATATAGTACCACTATATATATCACATCTGAAGTTTGATCCAAGGGGAAGCAAAGGTGTGTACACCTGATATATACTATATATATATATATACTAGCTGTGTAAGCCTGTGCTGTAAAAAGCCCGGGGTCCTAGATACTATTGAAATTGTCAGAAAAAAAATGAAATGTAGAGATGTCAGGTAATAGAAAGGAACTACTCTGGGTGTCTCTCTTCTATGAGGATTCATTTTGCCGACGTGCTCGCATCATTTGTTCACTAGCAGCAGGAGGAAAAGTGAAAGGGATACCGTTTTGTCGATGTTAGTGGCTAAGTGACTTTGTCTTTCTTCTGAGGTTTCATTTAGCTGACGTGCTGGCCCCGCATGTTAGTGGCTAAGCGAGTTTTCTGTTTCCTCGGAGGTGGCCCCTTACCGCAACTCCACCTCTCACTTCCGGGCCAGACAAACACACACACTTCCACACGTAGACGTTTATATATAATATATATGTGTTAAGGGCCTTGCTCAAGGGCCCAACGGAGTAGAATCACATCTGGCACTTACAGGATTTGAACCAGCAACCTTTTGATTGCCAGCACACATCACGTTGTGAACAGGAGGGTGGGCGCTGAACACACTCTAAGGAGATGCAGATGGATCAACTGCTGTCTTTCTGCTCCTGCTGGCGAGCTGCATGTTCTGCTTGTTGCGCTGTGCATCGATCATTTAAAAGGCTGTACAGCAACTGTCCTTTGGTCTCACTGCTTTGTCTCTCGCGGGATGTTCGGGCTGATGATTACTTTCCTTATTTTCTGAATTTGCACATAGATTATTATTGTTCTCTTGTGCATCCTTTTTTGCCTTCTTTTCTCTCCAGTGCTTTCGTGTCTCTTTTCGACACGCTGCTTTCTTCTTCGCTTAGTCATTCATGTGCCATCTAGAACGTATAACATTTTTAAGAGCTGAGAGCACATAAAGTGTGTCTGCCAAAAGCATTCCAACAACTGCAAGGTTAGATGTCCGTGAACTTGTCTTAAATTATTTGTAAGTAGGGCGTGACATACAAAAGTCACGTCTCGCGTGACGTCAAAGTGTCTCCCCGAGATGATCACGTCTCAACCCAAATTTTTTTTTATATAATAGATATATGTTCTATGTATGTATGTACACAGTGTTTGTTATATTTTAATATTTTTCAACCTGTGGGTACAGAGTGCAAAGCATTTCAAAGAAGATTTAATGATGAGACTGAAGTTCTCAAGATATTTTTTTATAGCATTAAAAATATTAGGAATATTTTAAATTGGTTTATCTTCTTATATAATACGCTACTGTGGCTGTCCGTTTGTCTGTCCAGGATTTTAAATCACCTGTAGCTCAGAAACCGTTTGAACTATTGACCTGAAATTTGATACACCTATACTACATGACGTCTACTATCTGCTTTCAGGGTGATGATTGACCTCAAAGGTTATTCCTCTTTTTATTTCAATTTTATTGTAGAATCAACTGTCTGCAGCGGCCAGCAGGGCGGCTGTGCAGCACATGTGTACAGGCACTGTTCTCTTCCCTACCACCTTCGCCACCACTTCCCCTACCTCTACATATCTTAAATCATTCTTGAGGCAGATTGAACACTTAAGTTCCAGCTTAAGTGAAAAATTAAGGAAAACGTACTAAGTAATTGCAACACAAACACTGACTTAATCGGTTTTAACATGAAAAGATGCCAATGAAAGAAGAGAAGAAGTGGATCGCTAGGGTAGAGAAAAGAAGAGCTGCTCAGAAAGCAGAAAGCGCATCAACCTCTGAGCAAACAAATGCTAAACGTACAGAGAAAGAGTATGAAAACTATGAATGCTCAAGTCAAGTGTATTCACTGAACATTATCGTGCAGTGCACCATTACTGGTAATTACTAAATATACAGAAAACTAGATCTTATTTCCTCAATAAATCTCTAACAATATTTTCTTTAGGGCACCAGGAACTTAGCCTGATTGATATATAGTTTAAGTGAAACCATCCAGTGTAACCTCAACTAAAAGACTAGTGTCAGTGTTACTAAGCCACATTTTAGTAAGTAAACGGAGATCTGACATTGTAATGCACATAATGCTGTGTAATTAACAAAAATAGCTTTATTTCCATATGAATAAATGTTTAACAAACAACTGTTTAAATCACAAAGATGTTTAGGGTCTGGTTTTATATTATTTGTTTCAGTAAAGAGAAAGTTACCACTACAGACATCCCTGATAGACGATCTGAAAGATCTTATTTTAATTCTAAATTTACTTATGACCTCTGATGAGATTTAAGGAGACAACCAATGAAAAATAACAAATGGCATAAAATAAATAGTCTAGATGAGACTCCGGTCACTTTACAAATGCTGTGGTGTTACTAATGTGCTTACTTTGAATCAATTTTTCTCGTAAAATGCCTTTTCCCCATGTAAGACAGATACAGGACACTAGACTAGGGCTAAGAATTTTTTAAAGAACATTCTAGACTGGTTTTCTCCAAGATTGGCCCCTGACTACCCACTAATTTTGCACCTGTGAAATACTACTTTCACAGTCCTTTTATTTTTGCTCTCATGACTTTTATTTAGTGCACTGACTCATGGCAGCCGACAGACTGATCACTGTAGTAGCTTGTTTACAATAATACTTTCCATACAGAATGCTTTCCATGCCTGCACAAATTTCATATTTGAATGATCTCTACTCATATCAGTTAATGTTTACCTAGAAGGCAACTTCAGGTGGCTGAGATACCAGTTTCCAAAACTGAATCATTAACACACTCAAGCAAATGTGGGATGGCAGGCCACAAACAAATATGCTGCTTAGCATCTTGGGACTGCAAGTATGTTCTTTCCTTTCTTATCATGGGATAGTTTGGACTGCCATAGGTTGTTAAATTTAAATGGTACAAGGGATCAGCTCCTACACTCAGTCAGGTGTCATGTGTGTTACAGTGGAATTGTTAACTATTTATGGATCCAAAATATAAAAAGTCAAATGGTGCTATTATAAAAGAAAAAGTCTGCATCTAACAATCATTCCTTTCAAGTAACTGCCCACTTTGAAAATCATATTTGCAGAATTATATGTAAATAATGGCTGGAAGAAGAAAGAATTACAAACCAGAAGAGAAATTGTATGTATGCCCCTACTTAATGATAATGAACCTCAAACATCTGTGATACCTTCTGTAAGCACACTTGTTTAGCCATTTGTTTTCTTTAATTACAAACAATATCAGCACCTCATCTGTTTTGGCAATTGAATCATTTAGTTGAGTCATTTATGTAAATCTGGTCAAAATGTAAAGAATACTATGTGGTGAACTGTTATTTCAAAGTTTAGTTACAGATATTATTGTGGCTGTTATGAATCAGGTTTAAAATAATACACACTATTAGTTTAATTTTAAAAGACTCTTGTTGCTATTACACACTGTTTAATGAAATTTAAATTTGTTTCTTAATATTTGCTTACACATGCAAATATTTTCAAACACACTCAATCCAGTTTATGAATGTGGAAGCCCAGAACATATTATGGCTGCATGAACCACAAGGCAAAAGCCAGCCAGGGCCACAGTCCTCGCAGGGTCATCTCTCTTTACATTGTAAATATCTCAGTCTTTAAAGGAACTGACAGTTTAATAATGCTAGGTGTTTTACTCAGCCTTAAATATTTGTAAACTTGTTTTGAAATTCTTTATAAGATTTAAAAGGATAGATATTCAAAATTATTTTAACTATACCCCTGTTAGATATTTGATATTTTTCCAACAGGGAATAACCATGAGGTATGCATACAGTAATACTGTCATGCTGTAAAGGATGTTCACCAAGGTTTTTCTTATGGCATTAATTAAGAATAACTCTATTTTGAACAGAAAATGGCCACACAATGTTGTAAAAGTGGATATGTTAAAAAGAATTGGCAGCTTAGTTGTATGGAGTCGTGAAGACTGCCTAATGAATCGTAATTAGGAACCTTTCCTTGATGTTTATCCAGCTGGCAGAAATTGACCAACTTTGTATGACATGCCAAACATTTCTGGTAAAACAACCAGTACGATATGATAAATAGCTCAGTGATCATTTTTAAATGGGTAATCAAGCATTTGTATTTATATATCAGTGACATGATATTAAAGCAAATAAACTTCAGCTATTCATAAAAAGTAGTTGTGCAAATCTATCAGAGTAGTTGCATTTTATCAACACTGAAGATTTAATTCTCTGTTCCATTCATCTGTTTTCAAATATTCAGGGATCACTGAGCATTATTCTTGATTTCATCATGGGTGAGGGGATGCCAGTCCACAATGGTTTATAATTCATTACTTACAGTATGTATAATACATATTATGCCTTGGCCTAGTCATTTGAACAATCTATTCAAATAAAGTATATGATCATTTAGCATTACAGCACATTGTAAAATACTGTCATTGGTAATTTATGTATATGTTTGTTTTAGCCACATTTATGCTAACATTTTTTTTAAAAATGTGCTACCAATAAACCTGCTTGTATGATTTATTTAAAATGAAAGATTACATTTACTGTTGAATAGCTGTTTGTTGTTCAAGGTTTTTCCAACTCAAATACTGAATAATGACGGTACACTCAGATATATGAAATTTAATGCACATAACAACAGACTTACCAAGAATTGCTTATGCTTCAAAAATCTCTGCCTACTAATATAATTTTTAATTGTTTATACTTTAAATGTGTGCATGTACTTGATACATTTTAGTAAAATGCATCGGACAGGGGCATATGCTCCCTGGTAATGTGTTCTTTTAGAACTGCAGCTAGTACATATTGAACCCATACATAACCCTTCCCGGTAACCACGATGAACATATTAAGACTAGAGAATACAGTACAAAACAAAAGAATATATTTAACTTGCTTTAAAATGCAACCTTCACTCCTATTCTTCTTTGCAATATATAATATGACTAGCTGTGATACCCAATTCTGCCCAGGAAATTTCCTGTGTCAGTGGGCCTCAGTTATAGTGCCATTAGTAAATCTGTTGAATCAGAAGTACTATGAAACTAACTACATACTTTTTACTGAACAATATGTGTATGTTTAGCCTGGATAATATTAGTTCACTTCAGCTGCTTACTATTAAACATGCTACATACAGTCCTTGGTGGTTTTGGTGCAAAGAGATGCAGCAGAACTGTTGCTAAATGCCATCACTAATAGTGGTATTCAGTAATGTTACAAAGATGATTTAAAGCTGAATCATTCAAAACTAAAAACTGCTAACATTTTCAACTCTCCAGTAGCATCAAAGGTTACTGTTTCTACTGCTTCAATATACAATGGGTTTGAATAAATGTCAATCAACAAAAAAAACAAAAGTTACTAATTCATTTTACTCACTCAAAGGCATTCTTCCTGTTCTCTTCTTATCTCTTATCACAGTATATCTAAAAAACAGCACCTCCTCAGCAACTGTGGCTTGGCTCCATCAGTTAATTTGTGGTATGTGTGTGTATTTTTTTTTCTCTCTTTTTATTTTAACTTCAAAAAGCTTTCAACACTGTTCATTGCTTGGTATTGCAAAAGTATGATGATATGCAATTGGAAAATGGTGCTGCATTTTTTTTTTTAAACACAAGGCTAAACACTGATTAAAAATGTAGTGTAATTAGTTTATCTGTGATTTATTGTCACACATGACACACTTCTGGCCCATTTCTAACTGTACACATTTCACAGCCCCGCTCTTGTAATTGTGCTCGATTCACAAAAGGGAACATCCCCACACTCTTCAAATGCTGCCTGTGGGTCATCAAGGAACTTGGAAAGGTGAAACGGTACCAAGGTCATAAAGTCTGAGAAGCAACTACTCTAAGATAAATGCTGTAATCCAATGAAACAATGAAATTGTTATTCCCAAAATGGTTGAGGAAAGAAAATGCAACAGTTGCTACCTTTGAATTCATTTAAACTTTGTGAGCGCTGATGAAATAGTCTGGAACAGTGCACTGGCTGATGGGAATTGTAGTCTCCACCACAGCATTGCACAAGGTTGCAGATAAAGACAGGGGGTACAAAATACTATATACTTTTCCAACTGGACCATTTGCATGAAACTGACTACACTAACAGTCATATCGCCTTTGCGAGCTCTTGCTAAATGTGGCTTCTTTGAGCTTTGACAAACCTTCCTTCTTTCAATTCACTTCTGCAGACGGCCTTCATTTGCATAAACTTGCATGCCTCGTTTTTTTGTGTGATCGCTATCAGCACTGTGGCAAAATGGGAGACACAGTGGTTTAGTATGTCCAACTCGCTACAGCATTATTAAAGACAAATATTAACAAATAAAAAAAAGTGTCTGCTATTTTTCTTCTTTCCACAATGTCACCGAATTTCAATCAAATCAGTCAAAGTATTTTTGAAATTTTGGGATATTTAGAAGAGAAGCCATGGAATAACAGAATCGTCTTACAGTTCTTCAGTGTGGTCACTTGCCCATCTTTGGAGGAGTCAGAGATATTTCTCTTGGCACAGAATACAGACAAGGCTACTGGCTCTTTGAAACTCTGACAGGCTTTCATATTTTCACTTTCCACTGACCAACACAATGTCTAGATTAGTACCAATTTAGCACATTCAATGAGCTATTTGCAGGTGCTACTGACCAATGCCATATATGGAATGTCCTCCCTTAGCTCATTCTGCCTTCTTCTGTCAGATAGGAGCAGTGCACCAATCACTAACCTCCGTTTACAGTCCTTAGTTAGTCACAGCTGTCTGAATGAGTTTTCTGCATTTTTAGTTAGAAATTGTGTGTATGTACTTGTGATTTAGTGAGTAATTCTGAGGATCCCTGCTACGAAGTATAAAATCTTTTTAAAAATAAATAAAAACTCGTCAGATCTCATTCTTTGTTGTTCACTGCCATTTTTAACTTGAATAATGACACACTTTATGTTCAGTGCTGGATATTCTTATCCTAAGATGGATAAGGCAAAAATCAAGGTCAAAAACTAGTCAAGGCCAAGACAAACTAAGCAAAATCTATCTAATATAAAAAAAAATCTTGGAAGGAGATGAGACGTGATTTTCTCAGAGAGACACTTAAACATCCTGCAAGACAAGACATTGTGCCAAGAGATTTAACCACACCCGGGCCAGAAATGAAAGACAAAGAGTACAAGAGTACAACGTCATAAAGATTTCCAAAACGTTGGCACGGTATACATGCAGTGCAGGTTAGAGATAATGAAAGTATCCAAATTAGAAAATCTCAGAAAAATGATAGTAAAGATCGCATTAGCGCAAACAAATGGAAATTATTACTCGGTGAAATAACGGAACAGCAAAAAGAGATTGAATATACAGTGCATCCGGAAAGTATTCACAGCGCGTCACTTTTTCCACATTTTATTATGTTACAGCCTTATTCCAAAATTGATTAAATTAATTTTTTTCCTCAGAATTCTACACACAACACCCCATAATGACAATGTGAAAAAAGTTTACTTGAGGTTTTTGCAAATTTATTAAAAATAAAAAAACTGAGAAATCACATGTACATAAGTATTCACAGCCTTTGCCATGAAGCTCGAAATTGAGTCATCTTTAGGAATGGGGACAACTGAATGTAGACAACTCCTATTTTACTCACATAAAAATTTTGCTTAGTATTATTATGTTTACATTTTTGTGCTTCTGATAACATTTTTCTGACATTTTGGTACATTATTTCATTATTTTGAACAGCATCAGTTTTTGTATTTTCTTTTTAATGGTATGGCTACGTTGTTGGCAACAGCACTTTTTTGTCAGTCATGTTACCCATTATGTCATAATATTTGTTGTCATTTAACCATAATTATTTATAATGCTGCCGTACTGTTAGTGTTATCCTAGTTTTTTATTAGAAACATTTTCTCTGTAAGGTATAGGTAAAGAACGATAGATAGATAGATAGATAGATAGATAGATAGATAGATAGATAGATAGATAGATAGATAGATAGATAGATAGATAGATAGATAGATAGATAGAACTTTATTTGGGGGGAGATTTGGCTTTTTACAGAATCTCTTTAAATAAATACATAAATAGGTATATAAATAAATAGATAAATAAATATACACACACAGAGTATGTCCTATAACTGAGCTTTAATTAGTTTATTGATTCGGTGGGCCTCTCTTGAAGTGACGCTACCTGCTCAGCACACCATAGCATACAAAGTCACACTTGCCATCACTCAACTCACATATAAAAAAACAGCCGCCTAAGGAAAAAGAACCTTCTCTGCACTTTCTTATATAGTTCCTCTGTGTTCTGAGACCAGTCCAACCTGTCATTACTTGTACTTGTAGGAGTTGTCCACCTCTACATCCATTCCATGAATAGTGACTGGACATAGAGACTCTTTTGTGCAGTGAAAGTCAATAACAAGTTCCTTGGTTTTGCTGATGTTAAGATGTAGACAACTCTCTTTGCATCAAGAAACATAGTTTTCCACCAGACTCCTATACTGTGTCTCATCTCCTTTATCAATGCATCCCATATAAAAGTGCAGAATCATCTGAGAATTTCTGCAAGTGGCATATGTGGTGTTATATGTATAGTCTGAGGTGCACAAAGTGAAGAGAAATGAAGACAGGTCTGTTCTTTTGGTGCTGCAGTATTCTTCATATCTGTATCAGAAACACAGTCCTTGAGTCTCACAAACTACAGTCTGCCAGACAGATAATCCATTATCCAGGGCACCATAGGCTCATCCCCCTGCAAATCTCTGAGTTTACCCTTTAACAAGGATGGCTTGATGGTACTGAAAGTCCTGGTGAAATCAAAAAAACATAATACCGTACTGCCAGCTTTGTGCATGTGAGAATAAGCCTTGTGGAGCAGAGAGATAATTGCATCCTCCACTCCAATCTTTGTTCGACAGGCAAAGTGCAGTGGATCCAGGTGGTCTACCGCCACAGGACTCATATAGTCCAGGACCAGTTCCTCAAATTGTACATTATGTGTTACTTAAGTGTCACTGGTCTGTATTCATGAGATGAAGAGGCGGCTCCCTTCCTTGGAACAGGAACAATGTAGGATGTTTTTCCACAGCAGTAGCACTTTCTGAAGCTTTAGGGTCAAACTTAATTGGTGACACAGGACACCACAAAGTTGTTCAGCACAGGCCTTAAAAACATAAGGACTGACTCCACTTGGTACCGCAGCTTTTCCTGCGTGTTGCTTCCTTAGTTGTCTCCTTACTTGGTCTTCAGTTGTGGATAGTCCACAATGTTGGTCAGAGGTGGACTTGTCACAATGTAGTAGGAGTTCTTGATGTATTAGGGATGATGTGAGGAGACTGGTCATTGGAGGAAGATGGCAGTGGGAGGGAAAATCTATTAAAAAAATTGTTCACCGTGTTAGGTTGTTCACATCTCCTCCTAGCACCTGAGCCCTGGATTGCTTTAGTCCCAAAATTATACCAAGTCCATTCAAGACATTTTTCTAGCTTTTCTAGATTGTTAGATTATAACTAATAACTTTTGCTTTGTTAGTTTTGACCTTGATTGCTGGATTTTGTTTAGAACTTTGATGACTGGGCTTCTCTTGTCCTGCGGTGGGTTGGCACCCTGCCCGGGATTGGTTCCTGCCTTGTGCCCTGTGTTGGCTGGGATTGGCTCCAGCAGACCCCCATGACCCTGTGTTTGGATTCAGCAGGTTGGAAAATGGATGGATGGATGACTGGGCTTCTCATCTATTTGTATGGTTTATATAAAATGCAAGTCCGCATTTACTGTTGAATAGCTGTTTGTTGCTCAAGGTTTTTCAGCTCAAATTCTAAATAATGACACTTTGTACACTCAGATATAAAAAGATTACAATTTTACTGTGAAATTTAAGATGCATCAAAAAAGCATTAAAGCAGATTTATGAAGCTTTGCTTATACTTCAAAAAGCCTCTGCCTATTGACAAAAATTTTAATTGCTGATACTCCAAATTTACACTTGTACTGAATGCACTTTAATAAGCATTGTTGCAGAAACTGAAATTAATCAATATTTTAACGTGTTGAATCCACTGACTGCATGAATTATTATTAATTTTGGCAAGCACTGACCAACATGAACTGGGAGGGTTACTGCTAACTAATTTTAGACACATATGTGAAATATTACAGAAAAAAATGACAAGCATATAAAGGTAATATCGGGGTGTAAATCTTTATAAATAATTTTCAGTTTAGTACTGTAGTGCACTGTACCTCATGATTTGCTTAGGCTTTGACACTGAAAATGTGTTAAAGTGTTTTATAATCCTAATGTGATGTGGAAGACCCTCCGTGACAAGACCCTGAAGGTTGCTGAGGGCTGTGTTGGTGTTACCGGTGTTCCCAGAAGGAGGTGTTTCATCTCGCAGGGCACCCTAGATATCATTGAGAAGACTCGCAGCGCACAGCTCAATGGTAACTTTGGCCTGAACCGGGAACTGAGAGGGACGGCTGCGAGGGCTCTGAGGGCAGATAAAGAGGCGTTGGTTAGAGGAATCTGTGAGTAAGTGACACACCATCTGTGGTCTAGCGACCCACGTCCTGCTTACAGAGGAATCGAAGCATTACACACATCTGAGTCTGTTCTCGGAGAGTCGCAGTCAGGGCAGCTGATGGAACGGTCCTTATGGATGACACTGCAGTTGTGACCCACTGGGCTGGCTACTTTGAGCAGTTGTTCAAAGCTGATCCTCTGGCTAGGATGTTGGATATCTCTGGGTCCACAGTTCTTGAGGCTGATCCTCCAATTAGCTGTGAACCACCCAATCTAACTGAGATTGCACAGGTGGTGAACCAGCTGGTTGGGGGGGGGGGGGGGGGGGGGGGCTGCAGGGATCTGTGGTATCTGGGGTGAACTTCTCCAGGCTGGTGGTAAGGCTGTCCTCCTGGCATTGCAAGCATTCTTTGCTTCCATTTGGGAGACTGGCATCATTCCAACTGAGTGGAAAACGGGACTTGTCGTCCCTATCTGTAAAGGGAAGGGTGATCGCCTGGATTATAGCAACTACAGGGGGATAACACTGCTCTCGGTGCCGGGTAAGGTCCTTGTTAGGGTCGTCCTCAATAGGATCCATGATCACTTGCTCACCTACCAGCGACCGGAACAGTCTGGTTTTACGCCTAAGAAGTCTACCATCGACCGCATTCTGGCACTGAGGGTTCTTATAGAGCGCAAACGCGAATATCAGCAGAGTTTCTTTGCAGCCTTTGTCGATTTTCACAAAGCATTCGACTCAGTTGATCAAGCTGCCCTGTGGGACATCCTGAGGATTCATGGGATCCCCTCGAGGTTTCTGGATATCATGGCCAGCCTGTACACTGGTACTGTGAGTGCTGTGTAGAGTGGAGGCAGGACCTCTGCGTTTTTCCCAGTTGATTCTGGGGTTCGTCAGGGGTGTGTTCTTGCTCCTGCTCTGTTCAATGCTTGTATGGACTGGGTGTTGGGCAAGGTCGTGGGGTCCAGTGACTGTGGGGCATCTGTTGGTGAAGAAAGGTTCACGGATCTTGACTTTGCTGACGATGCAGTGATCTTCGCGGTGTGTCTGTTTGCGGAGAGAGTGTTGACCTTGTTGAGAGGTTTACTTACCTTGACAGTGACATCCATGTCTCTGGTGACTCTTCCTATGAAGTCAGTAGACGGATTGGGAGAGCATGGGGGGGTCATGAGGTCGCTGGAAAGGGGTGTGTGGCACTCCCGATATCTATGCAAAAGGATGAAGGTCCAAGTCTTTAGAGTCCCGGTGCTTCCTGTCTTGCTATATGGTTGGGAGACATGGACATTAACCAGTGACCTGAGACGAAGTCAGGACTCCTTTGGCACTGTGTCTCTCCGGAAAATTCTTGGGTACCATTGGTTTGGCTTCGTGTCGAATGAGCGGTTGCTTATGGAGTCCTGAATGAGGCATATTACCTGCATTGTGAGGGAGAGTCAGTTACAGCACTATTGCCATGTGGCGAGTTTCCCCGAGGGTGATCCAGCTCGTAAGATCCTCATTGTTGGGGACCCGAGTGGCTGGACGAGACCAAGGGGTTGCCCACGTAACACCTGGCTGCGGCAGATAGAGGGTCATTTCTGGAGGGTGGGACTGGACCGCGTGTCTGCCTGGGGGGTTGCAAACCGGAATCCCGAGTTGTTTCATTGTGTAGTGGGTGCGGCAATGCACTGTATCAGTGCATGCTTCCCAACTTGACTTGACTTGACTTGTAGAAAATGAGAAAAAAACTGAATTTTTATATATTAAAAGCCAGCCTGCATTCTCAGCATTTAACCTGCTCATGAAAAAGGCTAAACAAAAATTTCTTGTTCTTGTCATATGTACACCATTTTCATTTGCAAGTATCTCTAGCTTGCCTGTCTAATATAATCTGTTTTACAGGCTCTACTTTACTTGTCCTCAAGAAAATGCAGTTAACCACTCAAGACAGCACGCAAAAAGGTTCAGATGTCTTAAATAACAATGTCTTTTTCAAAACAAAAATGAAAGTAGACCACAAATGTGGAAAAATTTGTCAAAATCTGTCAAACTTACTGAAAATGGTGGATCCAGTTCGGGGTCATAGGGAGTCCCAGCCAATCCCGACAACATCAAGTGCAAATTAGAAAATATTTGTAGACAGGGTATCCATAATATTCACACACAGTCACACAGTTATTCATACTGAGCCAGTGTAGAGTCATAAATTTATCTGAAAAAGAATGCAGGAAGAAAACCAAAATATGCAGCGGAAAACCACATGAACAAGAAGAATATGTGCAAACTCCATACAGATGGTTGACTGGGACCCGATTCAAACCTAGTCTCTTTGAGCTGTGAGAAGAAAGAAGAAAAAAGATAAACTCAGGAAAATAAACAGTTGTTTTTCATTCTAATTCATCTGGTCAAAATCCATCCACTACTCTGAGGCAATTTAAATTGTGAATTTTGGGTGACAGCTTGCTGTCAGCAGACATATCAGCCAACACTTGTGATGCTAGCCATGATCACTGCAGCAGACCCAGGAGGGACAAACTTGTAACAGGCCATAAAGTATATTTTTTTATTCTGATGAGGAGATGAGGAGAAATCAATAGGAGATGCTAATGTTGTATGTGCAGACAGGCCTACATCCAAAATTTGCACCTGTGTCTTATGGGTCCTTCTGTTCATGTGTATGTGTAAGGAAAATGAACACTTAGATCTAGGATTGAAAACAAATACCTTTTCAGTGATTTGGAAATCGTACAGTATTCAATTTGATGATGAGTTTATAGCTTAACATATAAAAATTGAAAAACAGCAATGAAAATTGATGTGCTACCAATATCTCACCGAGTGAATTAGTATGTTATTTAACTTGCTTGAAAACTAAAAAACAGTATTTACATTATGAAAATAAAAATAATGTACAAAAGTAAATTGTTCTAACTATAAAGAGATAAGAATTATAACATTATTTCTTAAAAACTATGTTGCAATAAAGTAGAATAAAATAAACATTTTGGTGTAGCTTGATTTCAGAAATGTATCTGTAATATATTTGAGAAAAAGAAGCCTTAAGGAATTGATTAGGTCAGTTTGATCTCAAAACCAAACTTTTAAAAAACTAATTCTGTAATAACTGTCATCTCTATCTGACAATTAAACAACAGTCTATAGAATTAACTATTGTGTGATCACTCTTGATGTTTGAGAAAAACTCTTTTTTTTTGTTTGTTTTTATTGAATTTATTAAAAGCATATAACATTCCATACAATCAAGTCAAAGTTAACAAAACTAAAATCAAATCAACACCCACCCATGAGAAAGAGAGGAAGGCCAACAACCAGAGCAAAACTATTAAGAGTAGTAAAGGGAGAAATGAGTCTTTTCACCATAATATAAATGCTTAATCTAAAATGTTATTGATTAGGTCCTGCCAGGTTTTAAAAAAGTTTTAAACAAACCCTCAAAGTGAGAATTTGATTTTTTCCAATTTCAATAGTATATAACATCAGTTACCCTGACTTAAAAGAGATGGGTTAGGATTCTTCCAGTTGAGCAATACAAACCTACATGATAGTAGAGAAGTAAAGGCAAATACAGTTTGTTTTGTTCTTCTCCACTTTAATCCCATCTGGGAGTACGCCAAACACAGCTATAAACTGATTAGGAGGCATTGTGATACCAAGGCTGTCTGATAGGTGGTTAAAAAGTTTCGACTAGAATGATGTTAATTTGGTGCAGGCCCAAAACATGTAGCCCAGTGAGGCTGCAACTTGATTGCAGCATTCGCAGGTTGGATCTTGCCCTGGAAACATCTTGGACAATTTCAAACGAGATAGATGTGCTTGATAAAAGAGTTTAAGTGGAATAATGTTTTTTACATATGGCTTTACAGTGAATTCTGTGTGTGAATTCTTCCACTCCGTTTTTTGAAATGTTGAGTAAGAGATCCTTTTCCCACTGTAATCTAGGATCTTTAAAAGGAAGGGACTTTAAAATGTTTTTATATATTATAGAAATGCTGTCTTGAGTCCCCAACACTGATCAATATCACTTCTGGAATAGAAATAGGTGGGAGGTGAGGAAAACTGGGCAGATTTAGTTTAGCAAATATTTTAATTTGGAGATAGTGGAAAAATTGTGTTAATGGGATATTAAATTTAGAGTATAATTGTTCATGCAAAGACATTATTTATATACAAATCTCTAAATGACTTAATCCCATATGTTTTCCAAACATTAAAACTGTGTAAGTTCTTGAGGCAGGAAAAAGGTGGTTATCAGGTAGAGGTGCCACAGATAAAATATTCTCTAACTTAAAGTGCTTCCTACATTGGTTCCATATTCTGAGTGAATTAAGGACAAATGAGTTATTATATATTGGCGATTCCTTGTAGTTACTGGTGTACAAAGCAAGGAATATAAAGAAGTGCTGCATAATTTAATTTTACTTCTGGTGTGTGTTCATGTATTTGTGTCAATGTCCAGGTTTTTATAGCTTTTGTATTTGCTGCCCAGTAGTAAAACTGAAAATTAGGTAGAGCCATGCTGCCTTCTGATTTAGGACGTTGTAGGGTTGCCTTTTGAATGCGTGGATTTTTCGAAATGCAAATAAATTAGGTTATGATTGAATTTAATTTCTTAAAAAAAGAGTTGTTAATGTATATAGGGATGTTTTTGAAACAGGAATAGAAGCTTAGAGAGGATATTCATCTTGACAATGTTAATTCTTCCTGCTAAAGCAAGATAGAGGGTAGACCATCTATGCATGTCTTGTTTAATTTTATCCATGCAAACAGCACAATTTTTTGAAAAAGACCTTTATATTTACTTGTGCATGTTTACCCCTAGGTATTTAAAGTGATCTGCAATGATAAAAGGGAACGTGTCCAATCTAATGTTGTTTGCTAGAGAATTCACTGGAAAGAGCACACTTTTGTTCAAATTAATTTTAAGTCTAGATATCTTTTGAATTTCTGCTAGTGCTGTTACAGTTGTAGGCACAGAATTTTGTGGATCTGATATATACAGTACCATATCATCTGCATATAATGATATTTTCTGTTGCATTTTGAAAGTAAACAGCCAATGGCTCAATGGCGATTACAAACAGCAGTGGTGACAAGGGGCATCCTTGTCTAGTACCACGTTCTAGTTTGAGATAATGTTGTTAATACAAACTGAAGCTTCTGTATTAGTATACAGAAGTTTGATCCATGTACATATTTTCAGGCCAAACCCAAATTTATGCAAAGTGGTGAACAGGTATTCCCATTCAACCATATCAAATGCTTTTTCTGCATCCAAAGATAATATGCTCTCCGGTGTGTTAGACTTTGTGGGTGAATATATTATATTAAATAGGCATCGGAGACGGGAAGCCAAATGTCTACCTTTAATAAATCCAGTTTGATCTTGTGATATTACTGAAAGGGGCACTTTCTCAATCCATCTAGCTAGGCCTTTGGAGAGTATCTTAACATCATTATTCAGAAGTGAGATTGGTCTGTATGATGTACATTGTAATAAGTCCTTATTTGTCTTAGGAAAAATGGTAATTAATGCTTGCCAAAAAGTTTGTGGTAGAAATTTTTTGTCTTTGGCTTCTATACAGCAAATGTTGCTAATAAGAGAGGAGCTAATTTAACTGAAATGTCTTTATAAAATTTAGCAGGATAGCCATCAGGACCTGCTGCTTTCCCACTCTGAAGTGAGTTTATGGCATTTAGTAATTCTGATAATGTCAGAGGTTTAATCAATTCCTCTGCACTTAGACTATCTAGCTGTGGTATCCGTAATGTATCAAAAAGCGCATTAGATTGCGTCTTGTGTTCTTTAAATTGAGTAGAATATAAGGATTTATAGTAGTCTCTAAATGTCTGCATTATATCTTCTCCATCTGTGTTGATGATTACTGATATTGCGTTGCGAATTTCCTGCTTATGGATTTGTTGCGCTAAGATCTGGTTAGCCTTCTCTCCGTGTTCATAGTAATGAGTTGTTCTGTTTCTTTTGTTGTCAAGAGGTTGAGTTCTGATTGCAAAGCCTATCTTTTCCTAAAAAGTGCCTCATTTGAACGTGACATGTTCTTGATCTATTCTGGTAATTTCACTGATTAACTCTGATACCTTTTTGATTTCCGATTTATTTTTGTGAGAAAGATATGAGATAATCTGCCCTCTTAAAAAAGCCTTCAGAGTTTCCCAGAGTATTCCTGTATAAACCTTAGAGGATCAATTTGTCTCTAAAAAAATCAATTTGCTTGGATATAAATTCTGTACAGTTCTCATCAGCTAATGACAGGGGGTTAAGACACCAGCTGCAAGATGAGTATGTGGGGCATAGTGATTTGAGCTTCATGATCAGAGGGGTATGGTCAGAGATAACAAAAGATTTGATTGTGGGCAAGAAATTGTTATCTATAAAGAAATAATCAATTCCTGAGTAACAATGATTTACTGGTGAGAAGGATAATGCTCTTATGTATGGATTTAGAAATCCCCATGGTTGTTGATAAGTTATGATCAATTAAAAAGTGTGCAATTAGTTTTGCAGTGTTAGATGTTTCAAAGTGCTTGGAGACAGACTAGCTGTGCTGGAAGACAGATATAGAAGAAATAATATCAGATTTGAAGGTCTCCCAGAAAACTGTGAAAGCCCAAACCAAGTGAAATTTGTTTTTCTGGCTCTCCATGGTATTCTTAAAAGTGCTGTGATGTGTGAGTCCCTGTCTTGCACCCCAAAATAGGAGGCTGAGTCTCAGTAATTCAGCAAAATCGACTTTATTCAGCTTGAAACAGGAGCAGCATGGTTATTTATTGTAGGGGGATCTATCATTCTTCTATACACAGACATAGCATTCAGGCTGGGTCGTGGCCAGGTTAGTGGCCAAGTAATCCTGTTCCCTGCATTTATAATGTTCTTTGCATCATCCATCGACGGAAAGCTCTTATAGTGCGACCACCATTTACTCGGGCCTGCTTTAGCTGTGAGCTGCTACAGCACTGGGAGCCCATGGTTGCACCGGCAACTGATAAACTGTCTTCCACAGATGCAGTGATCGCACTTAGGGATGCTCTTCGGCATGAGGTCCTGTTGGGGGGAGTACCCAAAAGAGTTTAGAAACCGTACCGTCTTAAGATTAAAGGATCTCTTTGAGGTTTTCTAACCTAAAATATATCTTGACTGCTGGATTCTTTGTTGTTAATGATTGATCCTAGAAGACATAAACTGTCTACCATTTGTTTGCCATCAATTCAAAAATTGGCTGTCGTGCCTGTTGTGATCATTTTAGTTTTCTTGGTGTTAATTTATAGTCCTACCATTTCACTTAGTTCCTTTACTTTCATTACAAGGGTGTGTAAGTCCTCTTCATTTTCAGCAGTCTTTGTGTTATCATCCGCATATTGTAGGATGTTAATGTTTCTTCCAACAATTTTGAATCCACATTTATCTTCTTCCATCCCAACTTCTTTTAGTATATGTTCAGCATATAAGTTGAACAGATATGGTGACAGTATGCAACCTTGCCAAACTCTTTTGCAGATTTAGAACCAGTCAGTTTCTCCATCCTCTATCCTAGTGGTTGCTTCTTGCCCAGAGAATAGGTTCTTTAGAATGATAATGAGATGCTCCAGTATACTGTATCCATTTTCCTGAACACATTCCGTAATTTAATGTGAAAAACGCAGCCAAAGGGCTTGACATCCAAATTTACATGCTGTTTAACAGCAGATTTGCCCTTTGTCTGAACAAAATAAAGCACACTTCTCTGCAAAGAAAAATGTGACATTGCAACACATCCTATACAGCAATGACTAACATGAGTAATATACAATTTATATAACATTTGTGTTGCCAACAAAGTGTTTTAATATACGTACGGTGACGGATGACTGGGATTGAGGCCCAGTCGGGACGCCTGGAGGATGAGAGACAATACCTCCCCCGGAACATGAGAGGGCAGCCTCCCTGGTTTACATCGGGGCCACAGGACTGGAGCTTGGAGGCTCAACCCTGTTGGGGGCCATGGCCACTGCCAGGGGGGCGCCTGGACAATCCCGGAGCCCTGGACTGCAGCACTTCCATCACACCAAGAAGTGCTGCAGGAAAATAATCAGGGTGCACCTGGAGCACATCCGTGTACAACATAAAAGGGGCCGCCTCACTCCATTCGGGAAGCCAGAGGAAAGGAAAAGAAAGGACTGAGTACCTGTGAGCATTATTGTTGTTGGCTTGTGCACTGCGTGTGCTGTTAAGGGACTGTGCATTGTGAAGAAAAATAAAAGTGTGTGTTGGACTTCCTTGTGTCCTGGGGCCTCATGCATAACGCTGTGCGTAGAATTCACACTAAAATATGGCATACGGACAAAAGCGGAAATGTGTGTTCCAGATACATCTGTGCGTACGCCAACTTCCACATTCTTCCGAGATGAATACTTGATACCATTTTCATGATGAATTAAAGCATGTATTAAACATGGGAACACGGCGGTGCAGTGATAGTGACGAGCTGGCGTCCCTTCCAGAGATTGTTCCTGCCTCCTGCAAGATGCTTGCTGCCCAGTGTGCGACCTTCGATGAAATAATTTAATTGCAATAGTACTGTCTCTCTCAAGTGTACTAAACTCCAATTCCTGTCCTTCCTTTTCTTTCTCCAAGTACCCAATCACCACACAATCAGCTCTGTGATAGATGTCAAGCCGATTCTTCAAAACTTTTAAGGAACATTGAAATATATTTGTAGTACATGTTTAATTATTCTATCCATCTATCCATCTAGTGTTGCACCAATCCCAGCAAGCATACAGAGCGAGGCAGGAACAATCCCTGAATGGGGCGCCAGCTCGTCACTAGCGCTGCGACACTGTATCCTCACATAATAAATTAACAATATAGATTATTTAAATGATGTTAAAATTTTATCTGTATAATGTACTAAACATATTTTGCTGCATTTCATCTTAAAAATGATATCGTCATCATATGTAAATATCCACTTTATAAAGTCGTTCAGGTTGTGCAATATTATAACTGTATCGCAAGTTTACAGTGAGGTGATTGTACTTATAAGTACTAACAGTTCTACAAGGAGCACTTGATGGACTGATCGAATGCGTTTATAGTTCTTGGGATGAAACTGTTTCTGAACCGCAAGGTCCCTACATTAAAAGGCTCTGAAGCATTTGCTGCATGGGTGAAGTTCAAATAGACTGTGTGCATGGCTGAGGCAGCGTGTGCTTGATGCTGTATCCTGATAATTCTCTTTCCGATCAGCTGCTGTACAGCTGTGATTCCACACTCAAATACAGTAGGATAAATACTCTGAGTGGTGCATTGAGAGTAACAACGCTAAAGCGCTATGGTATTTGAATACTTTGGCCATTCCGTGGACCATTATATTGTTACAGGTTAATTACAATCTGATGCCTTAAACTAATAAACGGTATGCGGTTAATTTCAGTGTATCTGATAAAGCCGCGTCAGGGATGTGGATCTAAAAAGAAAGGGAAACCACACTGGAACAAAAGCACTTCTTTGACGCTGGATGCCGCCAGTTTGCATCAAGCTGGCTTGAAAATGTGTGTGACTTTACACCAAGTTTATTTTTTATACATCGCAATATGAGAGTGGAAATGGGTGTATGCAACATTTACACATAAGGCCCCTGGTGTCTGTCTATAGTCGGGCTGAATGTTCACAATACATTGAAAAGCACAAGCCCCTTACTATATATAAGTCCATCCATCCATCAATCCATTTTCCAACCTGCTGAATCCGAACACAGGGTCACGGGGGTCTGCTGGAGCCAACACAGGACACAAGGCAGGAACCAATCCTGGGCAGGGTGCCAACCCACCACAGGACACACATAAATACACCCACACACCAAGCACACACTAGGGCCAAGTTAGAATCGCCAATCCACCTAACTTGCATGTCTTTGGACTATGGGAGGAAACCAGAGCGCCCAGAGGAAACCCACGCAGACACAGGGAGAACATGCAAACTCCACACAGGGAAGACCCGGGAAGTGAACCCAGGTCTCCTAACTGCGAGGCAGCAGCGCTACCACTGTGCCACCGTGCCACCCATATATAAGTATGAGACAATAAACAGATCTGCTATAAGATTTGTAAAATACATGTTATGAGACTTGTTAAAAAGATAACTATATATGAAGTAATAATCCATTGTGCTAATTAATGCAAGTAGTATGAAAATAATACAAACATATCCATTGTCTAATTCTCAAACACCCCTTAATAAAGTCACCTTTTCAATGCACACTAACAATCCTGGTAAATTCTGTTATACTAGGAAAGTCTATTATTTTTACAGCTTGTTCTGAGATATTTTCAAACCGTGACCTTAGTCAAGTTCAGAACTGTCATTCATATGTGCTAAATTTAAGTAATGTTTTTATTATTCCTTAAACAGCTTTTTCATGATTGATTTTCTTTTCTAAGAAGTCAAATTATTAAAATTTAATTATAAATGTTTAGCTATTTCCCTTGTAATTTATTAATGAGAAATTTTAACATTGTAATTAAACAGGGACTTGTGATTTTAGTCTCACTTATTGCTGTATGGAATGAGGTCCAAACTTTTTTTATAAAAAAATATATTGAAAACAGAAAAGCATTTAATAAAATCATGTGCTAATTTTACTGCATTTATTTGACTATAATGAAAACTATTATTAAAGTACAGTGGAACCTTGGTTCACGAACATCTCGGTACACGAACAAGCCAGTTTCCCTTTCAGTTTGTACATGTTCAGTCTCTCCCTGTGCATTTCCTGTGCAGCAAGCAAGAGAGAGAGAGCGAGAGAGCGCGACACACACACGAGAGAGAGACACACACACACACAGGCACATGAGAGAGAGAGAGACACACACACACACACACACACACACAGGGAGCACGAGAGAGAGAGAGACGCACACACAAAGGCAGCACGAGAGAGAGAGACGCACACACACAGGCAGCGTGAGAGAGAGAGACACTCACACACAGGCAGCGCGAGAGAGAGATTCACACACACACAGGCAGCGCGAGAGAGAGAGAGATGCACAGACACAGGCAGCACGAGAGAGAGAGATACACACACACACAGGCAGTGCGAGAGAGAGAGACGCATACACACAGGCAGCGCGAGAGAGAGAGAGAGACGCGCACACATAGGCAGCACGAGTGTGAGAGAGAGACGCGCACACACAGGCAGCGCGAGAGAGAGATTCACACACACAGGCAGCGCGAGAGAGAGAGAGACGCACACACACAGGCAGCGTGAGAGAGAGAGATATACACACACACAGGCAGTGCGAGAGAGAGAGAGACGCACACACACAGGCAGCGCGAGAGAGAGAGAGAGAGACGCGCACGCACACAGGCAGCGCGAGAGAGAGCTGGACACATAAGGTAGGAAGGCAGTTAAAGAATGCACTGGGCTTGATTTTGTTTTCACTTCTGTTTACAGCGATTGGTTCGTAGCGTGCATTGTTGCAATGTTACTTTTCTTGATGGTTTATTAAATTACGGAATTTTTTCAAATGTTCTTTTTTTTCCCTGTGCTTAAAACCTCATTAAAAAAAGTGTTTTTAGCCAGTGCTTGGTAGCGCTATAGCGTGAAATATTGCAGTGTTAGTTTTCTCTGTTGTTCAAGGTTTTCTCAGTGTTATTCAATGTTTTTACATTAATTTACTATTACACTGTGCATTCTATGGTTTAATTAACTATATTTGTGCTTAAAAACTTTTAAAAAATATATATTTACATACAATCCTATTGGGGAAATTGCTTCGGTTCACTACCAAATCGGTTTACGACCAGAGTTTTGGAACGAACTATGGTCGTGAACCGAGGTTCCACTGTATACTGAAAGTTGCAATAGTATCCAGTATTCCCAAAAACTAAAAAAAAACAGCCTTATATATGGTAAATTATTTATTTTTTTTTTATGGGAAAATAAATACAGGATCATGGCTGGATTCAAGTAGCTGATCTGCAAGGAACTATGACACCAATAGTTATATCTGTGAGTGCTTTTAATTTAAACTAAGAGAAGAATTCAATTAAGACTTTACTTAAAAAAAAAGTACACATATGAATGAACAGATTATGGAAATATGGAAAAGTAAATAACCTAAGCATACGTTTTTAATAGTGCTGATTTATGAAATAACTGAATAAAAGGAATTCTGTTGCCTTTCCATCCTATCATTTACTGTACATAAACCGATCAGCAACAACAGTAAAACCTCCTGCCTGATATTGTGTAGGTCCCCCTTGTGCTGCCAAAACAGCTCTGACCTGTCATGGCGTGTACTCCACAAGACCTTTGAAGGGTCTAGAAGGTGTTCTGAAGGTGTCTTGTGGTATCTGGCACCAAGGCGTTAGTAGCAGATTCTTTAAGTCTTGTAAGTTGTGAGGTGGGTCCACCATGGATAGAACTTGTTTTCCAGCACATCCCACAGATGCTCAATCAGACTGAGATCTGGAGAATTTGGAGACCAAATCAACACTTTTTTTACTGTAAGCAGCCACTGCCAGCAAGGGGTGTACGTGGTCTGCAAAAATTTTATATAAGTGGTACATGTCAAAGTAAAATGCACAAGAATGCCAGGACCCACAGTTTCCCAGCAGAACATTGCCCATAGCATCACACTACCTCTTTCAACTTGCCTTCTTCCCATAGTGCATTCTACTGCCATCTGTTCCCCAGGTAAACAATGTACAGTACCTAAACATCTACGTGATCTAAAGAAAACATGATTTATTAGACCAGGTCACCTTCTTCCATTACACTAAGACCCAGTTCTGATACTCATTGTAAAAACTATTGGGAGTGGACAGGGTTCAGCATGGGCACTCTGACTGGTGTGCGGCTACGCAGCTGTGATGCATTGTATGTTCTGACACCTTTCTCTCATGGCCAGCATTGTACTTGTCAGCAATTCCTGCTACAGTAACTGTTCTGTGGGACTGGAGCAGACGGCCTAGCCTTCACTCCCCATGCACATTGTTATGTCCAGAGCAGGGTAAAATAATTAGCCAGCCATGAATAACTCAGAACGTTAACTTCTTTATTTTACAACAGGCACGAACGATCACGAATCAAGAAGACTTTCTTTTTATTCCTAGACTCCTTTTCTATCCCTTCAACAGATAACACATTTTATAAGAACTCCCCCTAGCGTTCTGGCAGAAACTACAACTGAACACAACATTTTCCTTTTTTTTTTTCTTTAAAGAAAAGCTTTACTTCTGCCTGCTAATTAGATTAACACGACAAAAATTCCCGGAACTTCCATGTAATCAAGCAATGAAATAATTAAAGTTAAAAGAACCTGATATGTATTTTCCACAACCAAAACAGAGCAAATGCAAGTATATTATTACACAGGTTCAGCTATATTATTTTAAGTAACATAGTCCTACAACCAGTTTGGTGGGTGAGTACTGCGTTTGGGTCTGGGTGACTGAGGAAGCTCTAGTGGTTTGACTTCCTTCTGGACAGGTGTAGATGCACAGTCTGGAAAAGCAACCAGATGAGATGCATTCCAGGTTTTTCCATCACTCAAAATGTATGTATGAGCACCCAGTTTCTTATTGATAGTGACAGGGTTGCTGAATTTCTGGTTTCCTTTTGGAACATGCAGAGGATTTCTGACCCTCACCTTATCCCCTGTTTTGAAACTAGGCAAGTGAGCACCCCGTTTGGCATCAGTGTAGACTTTCATTCTGTTCTGGTGTTGCTCAGCTGTGGTACGAACATCACTGGCAGACTGTAAACCTGAAGAAGTAGGTGGTAGTATGGTCAATTTTGTGCACATCTGTCGACCATGAAGGAGTTCAAATGGAGAAACACCAGTAGTTGCGTGTGGAGTAGCACGGTAGACCTGCAAAGAGACTGTAATGGCAGCTTTCCAGGGACGGTGTTCTTGAATAGCTAGTTGAATTGTATGTTTCAGTACACGATTGAATCACTCTATAGCTCCATTGGCAGCAGGGTAATACAGTGAGGAGCGGTGATGTTTAATCTGTCTTTCTTCCAGAAAAGCAGCAAAAGCAGCAGAGGTAAACTGAACCCCATTATCTGTCACCAGACTCGCGGGGTTACCATGGTGACTGAAAATAGAAGACAGGAATGTGAGTACATTAGCAGTAGTTATGGAAGGGGTGAAGGCTACTTCCGGCCACTTGCTGTGGTAGTCAATCAGGGTCAAGGCATATCTATAGTCCCATGTAGCAGTGTCAAAGGATCCTACAATGTCCAAAGCCACTTTTTCCCATGGGCTACCTGGAAAAGGTGTAGGCTGTAAGGGAGCGGGGTGTGGATGAGCTGTTTTGTCATTCATCTGGCATGTCTGACAATAACTAATGGCAGTACAAACATCAGTGTCCATCTTTGGCCACCAGTAAAGTTCTCTGGTGCGTACTACACCTTGGTGACTCTTGTGTGCTATTGCAATTAATGATGAACGAAGGCTAGCTGGCACAATCAGACGTGAACCACGAAACACAAAGTTGACACTGACAGAAAGTTCCAGACGGAGCTTGTAGTATGGTAGCAGATCAGCATCCAAAGCCTTTGGAGAAGGAGGCCAGCTCCGCACAATCTGTGTACGTAGCTTAGTGAGGTCTGGGCATTCAGCACAAGCAGACTCCAAATCAGCAGGAGACAATGTCTTACATGCCATAGACAGGAGAGCAACAGACTCTGGTTCAGCATCGTCAGCAGCTGCAGGAGCAACAGGTAAGGGCAGACGAGACAGACAGTCAGCAGGAGCATTCTGAGAACCTGGGCGATAGTTAAATGACAGAAGACATGCAGACCATCTCGCAATGCACATCCCAGCACGACCAATCCCCTTGGAGGTCAACAGCGTTGTCAATGCCTGATGGTCCGTGCGCAGGGTGAAACGACGTCCCTACAGGTATGTTCGCCACTTCTCTACCGCCCACATACAGGTCAGCGCTTCTTTCTCCACTATTGAATATTTATGCTCTGTAGTGGAAAGAGTCCGCAAAGCAAATGCCACAGTTCTTTCTACATTGTCAGAACCGAGTTGAGAAAGAATGGCTCCCAGACTGTAGTCAGAAGCATCAGTGGAAACTACAGTATGCAGTGTAGGGTCAAAAAGTGCCAAAGCAGGGCTATCCACTAGCAATGTTTTTACCTGCTCAAAGCTCTTCTGTGCATCAGCCATCCACTGGAATGCACCTGCAGGTTGTCTCAAGCATGCACGCATTGGTTCAATGACAGTAGCATGGTTTGGTAGAAATTTAGAGTACCAAGACAGCAGCCCAGGGAAAGAATGCAAAGTAGCAGTATCTGTGGGTGCAGGAGCATTCATGATGGCTTGTACATGGGCCTTATCAGGAAGTAGGCCATCAGCAGACACTATATGCCCAAGGAAGGGTAGGCTGGACTGAGAAACTTGCACTTGTCATTGTTTAGCTGCAGGCCAGCAGCTTCCAGCCGGCATAACACAGAATGTAAGGTCTTGTCATGGGTAGTCAAGTCAGGTCCATGTACTATTACATCATCCAAGTAATTCTCCATGCTAGGTAAGCCAGCGAGAATAGCAGTCATCATTTTCTGGAAGGCTGAGGGTGCAGATGCCAACCCATAAGGAACCCGACAAAACCTGAAGAGACCCTCATGTGTAATGAAAGCAGTCAGGTCTCAACTGTCCTCATGCAGTGGCACTTGGTAGTAGGCACTGGCTAAGTCAATGGTAGAAAATACCGTAGCCCCTCTGAGTGCAGAAAGTAGTTCATCCATATGTGGCAAGGGAAAAGAGTCTACAATAACTGCTTTATTGGGCTCACTCAGATCAATACACATGCGAATGTTACCAGATTTCCGTTGAGTGACTACAATAGGTGAGACCCAAGCAGAAGCATCAATTCATTCTATGACACCAGCTGCGAGTAGGCGATCAAGTTCTTCAGACACAGCATCTCTAACGGACAGAGGTAAGTGGCACAGCTTCTGTCGCACAGGAGGTACTGTCTCATCGATCTTGATGTGGTGGATGAAGTTTTTAACACAGCCAATGGACAGGGGCACAGCAGCGCACTGTAAGACTGGCACAGGCAAAGTGGAAGCTGCAGCATCAGAAGGCATAGCTTTATTGTTCATGATATGCACATGTATAAGTGACATTAAGTCTCTACCCATTAGTGGGGTTCCATTTTCCACAATGAAAAATGTAGCCACAGTCGTACGGCCAAGTAAACACACAGTTATAGATAGGCACCCAAGTACGGGGATATGAGATTTTGAATATGTCACAACTCTCACTGTAGGTTTTGTCAGAGGAATGTTGCTGCAGTGACAGGTGTAAATACAGTGTGGTAATATTGAGACAGATGAGCCAGTGTCATCAATCAGGTCCAGTGAGCAGGAACGTGAGCCTGGAGCTGAGATTTCCACAGCACAAGTAATTTTAGCAGGTGTATGTATTGTATTTTCTGTATATAGTACAATAACTTCTGGCAATTCAACCTCATGTACTTCCCGTGTACAGGGTTGGGCACTTTAGCAAAATGGTCAGTCTTTTTGCAATGCCTACAAGTTGCTTTTGCGGCAGGGCAGCTCACTGAGTTAGCCAGGTGTGACTGTGATCCACATCGAAAGCACGCTTTCCCCTTAGCAGGGTTAGCAGACATAGTAGTAGCAGGTGTCTGTTGCTGTCTGGGTTTATTCCTCTGTTTATGCTGCACTGTCTGTACTGGCATGACGCTGGAGTTCCTAGAAATGATTTTAGCTTGATCTGTAGCCGCTTCTATCTGAGTAGCAAGAGTTACTGCTTTATCCAACATAAGGTCTGGCTCCAACAGCAATCTTTCACGAATGCATGGGCTATATGCATGCTCAATAAATTGGTCACGAATCATTTCGTCTGCACGTTCGGCAAATTCACATGTTGCGACAAGCTCATGTAGTGCCGCCACGTATTGTACAATGGTCTCTTGTGGTCCCTGGGTCCTCCTACAAAATGTATGGTGCTCAACGACCACGTTAGCTTTAGGTATAAAGTATACTTTCGAAGCTTCTACGGCGGTATTGAATGTTGTACCTGTGTTAGGTAGGGTGTAAAAAATTCGCTGACCTTCGGTCCCGAGACAATGAAGTAGTACAGCTCTCTTCCTAGTGTCAGGCCAAGCATCCCCAGTAGCGTCAATGACAAGCAGATAGTTATTGAACATCTGAAGCCACGTTGCGAAAGGCACTGCAGGCTCGCCTGGACTCGGAAGAAAAAAACTTGGAAAAGGCACATTAGCAACAGCCATTTTCACTGCAAGCATGCTCAATATAAAGAGAAGAACCTCGTCGCCAATTTTGTTGTGTCCAGAGCAGGGTAAAATAATTAGCCAGCCATGGATAACTCAGAACGTTAACTTCCTTATATTACGACAGGCACGAACGATCTCCAATCAAGAAGACTTTCTTTTTATTCCTAGACTCCTTTTCTATCCCTTCAACAGGTAACACATTTTATAAGAACTCCCCCTAGCGTTCTGGCAGAAACTACAACTGAACACAACACACATCAATGGGCCTTTGGTGCCCATGACCCTGTTGTGGTTCACAGATTCTCCTTCCTTGGATCACTTTTGGTAGGTACAAACTGCTGCATACCGGGGACATCACCCAAGAGCTGCTGTTTTGGAGATGCTCTGAACTAGTTGTTTAGCCATCACAATTTGGCTCAGATCCTTATGCTTCTCCATTTTTCCTGTTTCCAACACTTCACTTTCAAGAACTAACTGTTTACTTGCTGCCTAATAAAACCCACCTATTGACAGGTCCCATTGCAACAAGATAATCAATGTTATTCACTTTACCTGTCAGTGGCTGTGGCCAAGTGTTGTATTATGCTTTAATGAGAAAGCTCTAACTGCACAGATAACTAGTTTTAAAAATAATTTTCTTCCACAGTAAGCATTTTGTTGTGTATATATACAAATAGATATATTTATATCAGTATGGAATGTCTATATATACATATACAGTATAATTTAAATTGTACACACTGTATGTTTAAATGTCTAAATCTTGGTCTTGATTAAGTTAAAATAAATTCAGGAAACATAAGGAACTATGTGAAGATATACTTCTATATATACTATTTATTGATATACTATTTATAGATATACTATTCATGAAATTGTGCTAGTTTTTAGCCAATGATTTTGACTTTGATGACTATTAAGGTAACTATTCCATACATTGCCGGTAACATATGTAACATATATACTGAAATGGTTATCACTTGCATGTTGAGGCTTTTCTACTACTTAATCTTTACACCTGACAAAAATAAACTCCCACGAGCCTTTAAGCCTGATCAGAATTAGTCTATCACTCCTGTTTAGCGATATGCTTCTTCCTCTTATTAAATCTGACCTCAAGACATGATAAATTGAACACCTGCTTTCTTTTTGGCAAAGGAGACAGGCCTACAATATAGCCTGGTATTCTATGCAAATTGAGTTCTGGTGTTTACTGACTAAAATTACACATTTCTGAATTTATGTATGGTAGCATAAGAATGATACTGCATACATTTTCACTTCTGCTAGCAGCTTTCATTTTCCACACTACTGAAAACAAGACAGCTACATCTGTTACTGAATTCCTTTTTTTAAGTGAAAGTGAAAAATGGGAGGATCTTTAAAACAATGATGCAATGATGTGACATTTGACTTATGCCAAGGGATCTGCATTCAGATAAAAAAACCTTATTGTAAATTGTAATATATTCTTTAAATTGTAATATTAAAAAAAATTTTTTTTTTCTTTATACTGTAGAATACAAAACTATTTATTTATCTAAAATGCCAATTAAACCTGACCTTTAAATAAACTGGACCAGATTGAAAGAGTTCATTTTATGAAACCAATTGTTTATTTGAAGGGTTGTCTCTTCTGTTAATAAAAAGGAACAATGTTTATCTGATACCAGAATATCTGACAATAGGACATGTAACATTATGAAAAACAAGTGAAAAATGCTGTACATAAGCAATTTTAAAAAATCATATGAATACAACTTTTGTGTTCTATTCTCCTGAATATCCCTATTTTTTCTGGATTTGTTTTTCTTCAGTACTCAGAGCAAGTCCAAAGTTGCTTCTTTTTGCCTTTACGTTTTAACTACATAGTCTTTAATCTAAAATTACATGTTGAAATACTTCAGACTTTGATATTTTCTGTCCCCATTATTTGCACAGACATCTCTTTGCCTTTTATTAAAATGTAAAATTTGGCTTTATGTGCATGCCATGAAGCCACTCCACATTGTACTTGCAAAGGATTACTGAATTTTCTATACATGATAATTACAAAAAAAACTGGGTGGCATGTCTCTTAAAGTTTTGTTTCTGTCATTTCCTAAAACAAGCTAATATTTTGATCAGAGTTTGTCTACCTGTAAACATATTTCTAGGTAAATTGCTAGAGGCAAAATGCAATAAAAGCTACTCAGATAATCTGGTTTTCCAATGTTCATCAGTTGTGCTTTATCACTTTGTTTATTGTAGATGTTCTTCTTTTAGACAACAGATCAGGGAAGCTCAAATATAAACTACTCAAAAATATTAAAGGAACACTTTTTAATCAGAGTATAGCATCAAGTCAGGGAAATGTCTGGGATATTGATCTTGCCAGTTAAGTAGCAGAGAGGGTTGTTAATCAGTTTCAGCTGCTTTGGTGTTAATGAAATTAACAACAGGTACACTAGAGATTATGAGACAACCCCCAAAACAGGAATGGTTTAACAGGTGGAGGCCACTGACATTTTTCCCTCCTCATCTCTGCTGACTGTTTTTTCACTAGTTTTGCATTTGGCTACGGTCAGTGTCACTACTGGTAGCATGAGGCGATACGTGGACCCTACAGAGATTGCACAGGTAGTCCAACTTTCTCCAGGATGGCACATCAATACATGCCATTGCCAGAAGGTTTGCTGTGTCTCTTAGCACAGTCTCAAGGGCATGAAGGAGATTCCAGTAGACAGGCAGTTACTCTAGGAGAGATGGACAGGGCCATAGAAGGTCCTTAACCCATCAGCAGGACTGGTATCTGCTCCATTGGGCAAGGAGGAACAGGATGGGCACTGCCAGAGCCTTACAAAATGACCTCCAGCGGGCCACTGGTGTGAACGTCTCTGACCAAACAATCAGAAACGGACTTCATGAGGGTGGCCTGAGGTCCCGATGTCCTCTAGTGGGCCCTGTGCTCACTGCCCGGCACCATGGAGCTCAATTGGCATTTGCCATAGAATACCAGAATTGGCAGGTCCACCACTGGCGCCCTGTGTTTTTCACAGATGAGAGCAAGTTCACCCTGAGCACATGTAACAGACTTGAAAGGGTCTGGGGAAGCCATGAAGAACGTTATGCTACCAGTAACATCGTTCAGCATGACCGGTTTGGTGGCGGGTCAGTGATGGTCTAGGGAGGCGTATCAATGGAGGGACGCACAGACCTCTACAGGCTAGACAACGGCACTTTGACTGCCATTAGGTATCTGGATGAAATCCTTGGACCCATTGTCAGACCCTGTGCTGGTGCAGTGGGTCCTGGGTTCCTCCTGGTGCAAGACAATGCCCGGCCTCATGTGGTGAGAGTATGCAGGCGGTTCCTGGAGGATGAAGGAATTGATAACATTGACTGGCCCCCACGCTCGCCTGACCTAAATCCAATAGAACAACTCTGGGACATTATGTTTTGGTCCATCCAACGCCGGCAGGTTGCACCTCAGACTGTCCAGGAGCTCAGTGATGCCCTGGTCCAGATCTAGGAGGAGATCCCCAGGACACCATCTGTTGTCTCATTAGGAGCATGCACACAAGCATGTGGGGGGCATACAAACTACTGAGTGCAATTTTGAGTTGCTGCAATGAAATTTCGGCAAAATGGACTAGCCTAACGCATCATTTTTTCCACTTTGATTTTTGGGGTGTCTTTGAATTCAGCCCTCTGTAGGTCGATAATTTTCATCAAATGACGTGGCATCCTTTCGTTCCTAACACATTACCCAGTCCATGTCAGTATAGATATCCAGCATGATTTTTTTCCCATTGAGATCTGATGTGTTTTCAAAGTGTACCTTTAATTTTTTTGAGCAGTATACATAAATAGCAACAGATACTGTTATGTTTAAGCCTGGCTTCCTTCCCTAGCTTAAGTGTGTTCTTTGTTTATTTACTATTTTTGTTATATTTCAATGATTATTTTTAATGTTATGTTATACATTGTTTTGCTTTTTGTATCTTTATTGTATTTATGTAATATTATTCTTATTCTTGTAGTTATGTGCCCTGTCCCCTTTATATAGAATTCAAAGAGGCAGTGCCACCATGATATTTAACTACAGAATGATACTCTATTTATTCCCTGCTGAGAGTTGGGTCCTCCAGATTGGCATGAAGAGCTGGCATCACCTTGAAACTGGGACATTGATAGTATTAAATGTGGACAGGGATTGCTAGGGCAATGAGTGCACACATCAACAAGGTAGGTGCAAAAGTACATAGTGCAGTTTTATTCAAACACTTAAAGCATTGTCCAAATACATAGTGCACTGCAGTTCATCAATATATATATGAGAGACTAACCAAAAATAACTGTAATCTGTACATGGCGCGCAATTTAGACTTAGTTGCGAATTTTGCCACTAGGTGTAGCTTATTTACAGTATTCTGTGGCAGTCTGCCAAGTGGTGTTGCTCTGTATTGTTCATACGGCATTCTGTGTCGCTATTTCTTGGTGCTTATTAAATGTATTCTGCGATTTTTGTGATGGGCGATCATAAAGAACAGCGATACATACAAGGGTTAAAATCAAAACTCAGTCTCTTCTGCTTCTATGGATTGCTCAGCATGAGCGAGTCAACCCTGGATCTCCATTACTCTTGTTACCAGACTGCCCAGCCTCCTGCCCATCACTCCGGCTGACACCCTCAATCCACTCTCTTCTCTTTCTCAAATCATTTCTCTGCCTTGATTTTCTTCTTTCTCTTTCTTTCGTATTCAAACCTTTTTTCTTTTTGCTACTCAGACTCCTTTGACATCTTTGTGAGTGCAGGTGCTTTGCATAACGATCTGCAGAGTGTCAATGAGGAACTGCTGAGCCAATCACGCCTGCAATTTGATAAACAATTAGCTTGTTTCCCCATTGAACATCCCATTCATTCTGGGCAAACCCAATTTCACTTATTTCTGGCTTTGTTTTGTTTCTTTTTGTTTAACAAAATAAAAATACATGTGAAATGTAATACATCTTAAGTTTTAAAGAAATTTAAACAGAGTTTCTCTTCTGCCTTATTGTTTTTCTCTCTGAAGATTATTATTGTTTTGGTTCTATGCTTCCCCTTTTTTGTGCCTGTGAAGGCCAAAGCCTACTTACAGTTGAGGGAAAAACACACATTTTGAATACAAGACCCTAGTTAAGTCTAGTTAAACTCTCTCTCCTTGAAATGTTGCATCGATTGTATTTTTCATTGTACTATGTTTTATGTATTATAACCTGACCTTTATAATATTGTTTTCCTGATTCATTATAAGTGTTTTGTTGTAAATAATTCACATATTTTGAAACTTGAAAAAAAATACATAAATAAAAAAATGGGCTATATCATTGGTGTTCAAGCTCAGTCCAGGGGATCCACCGTTTCTGCAAGTTTTTATTCCAACCATTTTCACAATCAGTGTGGCATTCTTACATTTAATTTTTTTGTTTACTTATGTGGCTTTCAAATATTTATAAGAAATATGTTAATATGGTATATGTATTCTTTGATAGAGTTTAAAAGGCTTGCATTCCATTATCAATTTTCTTTTTTTGTTTTCCATTTTCTGTGAAGTTTGTTGCCTTAATTTTATCCAAATGCTAATGATTAGTGGAACTGTGCAGATACTTGTGCAAACAACATTGCAGATTCTCTTTGCTAGAAGCAATGACTTTGTTGCCATTTTCACTTGTCTGCTCATTAAGAATTGTTTCTTACAAATAGCAGACAAGTGAATACAACAGTGACGTCATCTGTCCCCTTTTGGAAATAAATAAAAGAAGCAAACCCTATAAAAAAGGACAAATAAAAAGAAAATGGCAAAGAAAATGAACATTTAAAGTTTTTGTTAAGAAAACAAACATTTCACAATTCCTTGGATTAACAGAAATAAAAGGAGGTCATTAAATACACTGAGTGTAAACACACACACACAGATTAGAGATTACACAAGTAACAGTAAATTCCATAAAATATGTTATCTCCCTGAGGCAGAGTAGGAGACCCTGATGGCTAGAGCCTGAGTAGATGCAATTGTCATTATCTACATTAGAGCCAAAGACATGCAACAGGAAATAAAGAATGTTTGCTCGTTACTACGAATCTAAAAACAGCTAGTGCATGTGGAGTGAAAAGAAGGCACAGATTTACAAACATGAAATAGAAAAACCCATAAATTACCATTGCTTCAATGCAAAAATCATACTGTATTTATTTCTGGATTTTGGAGCTTGAGAAATGTCTGTTTTTGACCATTTCTGCTAATTTTTGTGGTATTTTGTTTTGTTTTGGGCTTTGGGCTGGTGTGATTTTTTGATACCTGCAGTGCTTCTCAATGTCTTTAATTTTTTTTAGCATCCACCAGTTCTATTGAACAGGCCGTGTTGTAGCCTCCATTATTGTTTGTTTACTCAAAATGCTGAAAGAGCAGTATCTTTTGCTGCCATATTTGACAGAATTGTCAAAATGACACCTGTGACATCCTGTGCCAATGCAACACAACCAAGCATACTGTGACATAAGTGTTTTTGTCCCACTCTCCATTTGGTGTCAATGGAAGGCTAAAATAAACCGGAAAAAAGCCATCATCACAAACATACACACAAAACTTAAAAACCTTGTAAATGGAAAAGAAATGTGCTTAATTATCCATCTTCCAACCTGCTGAATCCAAACACAGGGGTCTGCTGGAGCCAATCCCAGCCAACACAGGGCAGGAACCAATCCCGGGCAGGTTGCCAACCCACCGCAGGACACACACACTAGGGCCAATTTAGAATTGCCAATCCACCTAACCTGCATGTCTTTGGACCGTGGGAGGAAACCGGAGCGCCTGGAGGAAACCCACACAGACACGGGGAGAACATGCAAACTCCACGCAGGGAGGACCCGGGAAGTGAAGCCAGGTCTCCTAACTGCGAGGCAGCAGCGCTACCACTGCACCACCGTGCCGCCCACTTAATTATCCACTTACTCAAAATACATTTGTAGGCATGAATCACAATGTGCTTGTCTTTTACACAAACTAAAAAAAAATGCTACATAAGAAAATTAAAACAAGTTCATTTTAAAGCTTTTTACTGTAATCATGTAATTTTTTATATTGATTGCAGTACCTCTTTAAAATGTCAACATGCAGCCAAGCAGTTTCTTCTACCATGTACAGATCAGTAGTATAAAATAGCACATGTTTTTTGGATAAATCTGATATCGTATCCTCCCCCTGACGGAGCTGAAGTCTGTTGCAAAATTCTGAGAGCGCAAGTGTGTTTATCTGGGTCATTTCATATGAGTTGTCATTTGAACATGTTTTTTTTTTATCTTGCTTGTACTCCGCATTATGGTGCATGGTACTGAAAATGCAGACAAGCTTCTTCTTTTTGGGAGCATACACCGTCAGCACAGCACTGGCAAATCTAAACACTAGCATGGTGAATTGCTCATATAATAAAGTGACTTTAGCTGCACATGGAAGTCCCATTTTACTCATGGTGCCAAGCAGAGTTGTGTTGCGGTGCAGCAGTCTATTAGCCTGTGAAAGCACTGTGAAGAAGCTGTCTGTGGTCATGGTTCTGCCTTTGTCCAGAAATGGCTCCATAAGCTTTATGACCTGGGTTGTAACTCAAAACACAACTCTCAACAAAACATAGGCAGATGTCCGAAATCGCAGTAATCCTGTTGTTTTTCACATGTCCTGCACAGGTGACTTTGTTGTCAAAGAGCAAATGCTGCATGATAGTCTGATATGGTCACAGGACATCATATCTTTGATTGCCGATACAACAAATAGTTCTGATTGGGCGTCAGCCACAGCACCAACTGTGGTCATCACTGCTCTTGTGAAAAGAATGGAGATAAACGGCATCAACTCAGAGAGGGAGAGGCAAGTTTGTTGTACCACATGAACATCACTGAGAGAATAAAACTGAATAAAAAAAAAAAAAAGCGCCAACTTTTATAAGTAGCCAAAATTTACACCAGGTGTTACAAACTCAAATCAAATGCATGTTTTTATTATATTATAGTGATATTAATAGAATCTCACTACTCAAAACGTGAAGCACCCACACTCGAACCCAGAACCTTTTGGTTATAAGGGCAGCAGTTCTTACCTCTGCACCATCCAAGAATACATACTGTATCAACTTTCTGTCGACTGACATTTGAGCTTGGGTTTTTAACTCATTGACAGCAACATGTAAACTGAATGATTTTTTTTTACTTTTGGTTATATTCTTAATTAAAAGTGCATGTGTTTATTTGATATTTGGACTAAAGTCTTCACACATTATACACTTCACGTCATTATTAGTTTAACATGGAAAAAGTTTTTCTCTTTTAGGTATATGTTCAGCATTTCTTGCCTTGCAATTCCTTTCATCCTACACTTACGCAGATCGTTGTTGACATGGAGCACACATGAAATTCATGCATTCCAAATAACGATATATTATTTACCCTATACACTTCCAGGGACCTCACATGCTGATAAACACACTTGAGCTGGGAAAACTTTTTGCCCGAGTTGAACTCTGTTGGTAGGGGATGGAGTAGGAGTTGACTGACAAATTTGCAAAACAAAAGACGCTGATGGAGAGGTGCAAAGGATTTTAAGGTGGACCAGGATTACAAGTTTTTTCTTAGGCTTCAGAAATTCTAGTGTTAAATACTGTTAACATTTTTAAAAATTAAAAAAAAATTCTTACTTTTTTGATACTCTGGTGTAGAGAAGAAAAAAGCTATCAGCTCTTTACTGCGCAGATTAAATGTGGTAGGTGAACTGTCAAGGCTCTGAGAAAGTGCTTTCTTCAGTAATATCACAAGACCGAACTGGATTTATTAAAGGCAGACGCTTAGCTTCCAAGCAAATGCCTGTTTAATGTAATATATTCACCCACAAAGTCTCACACATCTGTATGGAAAAAATTAAGCAAGACTTGTACAGATGGTCTACCCTTCATCTCAATTTAGCTGGAAGAATTAACATTGTCACGATGACTATCCTTCCTAAACTTCTTTTTCTATTTAAAAACATTCCAATATACATCAATAAATCATTTTTTAAGAAATTAGATCAGATGGCGACCCTACAAAGACCTAAGGCGAAAGGTGGCATGGCTCTGCCTAACTTTCAGTTTTATTACTGGGCGGCAAATATACAAGCTATAAAAACCTGGACATTGACACAAATAGATGAACAAACACATAGGCTTGGTTCACAACAGAAATAAAATCCTTCAGTACTATTTTATATTCCTTGCTTTGTACCCCAATAAGTACAAGTCATCACCAATATAGTAATAACCCCATTGTGTCTTCACTCACTCAGAATATGGAAGCAATGTAGAAAGTACTTCAAGACAGAGAAGCTTTTATCTGTGGCACCTCTGCACGATAACACCTTTTTCCACCCTCTCAAATATATGCAGCGTTTAATGTCTGGAAAACAATTCGGGATTAAATCACTTAGAGATCTGTACATAGACAACGTCTTTGCATCCTACAAACAATTACACTCCAAATTTAACTTTCCAGCAACACATTTTTTTCACTACCCTCAAATTAGAAACTTTGATAAACAAAACCTGCCCAGTTTTTCTCACCTCCCACCTACCTCTATTCCAGAAAAAAAATTAATCAGTCTTGAGGACTCAGACAGCATCTCTGTAATATATAAAAACATTTTACAGTCCCTCCCTTTCAAAGATCCAAGAGTACAGTGGGAAAAAGATGTCTCACTCAACATCACAGAAAAGGAGTGGAAGGTAGCAATGCACAGAATTCACTCAAGCTCCATATGCGCAAAACATACAATTATTCAACTTAAAATTATATATTAAGCACATCTTTCTCATTTTAAAATGTTTCCAGGGCAAGATCCAACCTACGAACTTTGCAATCAAGTTCCAGCCTCATTGGACCATATGTTTTGGGTGTGCACCAAATTAACATCATTCTGGACCAAAATCTTTAAATTCCTTTCAGACAGCCGTGGTGTTACAATACCTGCTAATCCATTAACAGCTGTGTTTGGTGAACTTCCAGATGGGCTTAAAGTGGAGAAGGACAAACAAACTGTGATTGCCTTTACTACACTATTGGCACTTGGACTTATCTTGCACAACTGGAAGAATCCTAACTCACCTCTTTTAAGTCAGTGGGTAACTGATGTTATATATTATCTGAAATTGGAAAAAATCTAATTCTCACTTAGAGAATCTGTATAAAACTTTTTCAACACCTGGCAGGATCTAATCAATAACATTTTAGAATAAACATTTAATTGAGGAAGCGGATTATCTCCCCTCTTTTTTAATTCTATTTATTTTTATTCATTTATTAATTTATCTATTTACTTATTTTTACTAGTTTAAAGTTTTACTCTGTTGGCGTAGCTCTTTTTCTCATAGGTGGGGCTTGATTTGTTTTGAACCTAGTTTTGTTAAACTTGACTTGCTTATATGGAATGTTATTTGATTTTAATAAAATCAATAAAATGTAGTAGTATTTGAGGACCACAAACAATTATTGCATCTGTATAAGTTATACTACTTACAGTATCCAACATTTATTATTTACATTTCTTAACCTGTTTATTCCAATACACAGTGGAGCTAGACCTTTGCTTATTGGAGCATCATTGAGTTCTACACAGTAACCAACACAGTGCAAAATGTCAGTCCATTGAAGGCTGAAGTCTTTTAAATTCCAGACTGGGTCAATTTAGAAATTTCAACCTGCCCTGAAGTTTGAACCAAATTAGATAATGGGAGAAAATGCCAGTTCCACACAGAAAGAAGTTGGGTAGAAATTTAACCCAAGGACTCTGGGTGCTAACCACATCACCATAATGCTACCCAAGCCATATATACAGTATGCAGTATGGGGTTGTTGGCGGAGTTCTTTGTGTCATAATTTTTCCAGGTTCTGTGTAAGAGACTGCTAAAAACATGACTTTTAGTTATGACAGCATGTTGATCCTAGTATAGTAAAATGGTACATATCTGTCCAGAAATATATTTTTTTGCACTCTGAATGTTCTGCACAGCACATTGCTCCAAAAAGAAAAACTGCACCTGTGAGCTATCGTGTATGTCTGTTCTGGTCAAATTATTCTTTTTATTCTTCCTGACAAAGTGGGTATTCTGACAAATCTTAATTTACAGATTATAAAAGCTATAAAAATGTGTTAAGAGAAGCTTATTTCATAACTCCTATAGAAGAAAAAATACTGCAGGGTCAAGTTAATCACTGGAGGAAGATAAACGTGGCAAATACATTTTTTAATTATCTTTAATAATTAGCCTCCAATGCCAAAGACACATCTTAAATTAATTGTAGCAGTTTTGCAGTGTCCTCCTGATAACATTGTGCATCTGGGTTAATGAACTCAGAAACACTTGGAAGTAACTCCTTTCCCATTAAACATATTGGGCAAGAGAAACCGGTCATAAAATATAAGCCTTTCTGTCTTTTGGATTTTCAGATGCTGTAGAGGAATACGAATTCACAGCAAAGTGATTAAACAGCTCAGTGCTACCTGCTGGACCTTTTCTGTTAAGCAAGTGCCTCTAGTCGATAGTGAGAAATTATTTATCATGGAGTGATTTACACCCATAGAGGGATGGAGATGGCAAGGACTGTAATTAGAAGGAGGGAAAATTTATCTCTTAAGCAGCACAGTTCTCCCTAGGAGCAAAAGTGCTTGAGTGAGTAAAAGCCAGGTGTAAACACACATCTTTTCTGCGTTGGTGCATTTGAGCTGATATAATGAAATGAGTATTGCACCAGAAAATTATTTTCTCTTTAGGCTTAAAGTTTAAAATTTAAAAAGCAGTCTCAAAGCATTTCTAAAATCACATAAAATCACTTGTCTAAGATATTTATAAAACAGAAGGAGAACATAAGAAAAATTGTAAATACATTGTAAATTATGTATAATATTCTGAATGTGAATTTTGACTTATTTTCATTACTATTACTATAATTGCTCAGAAGCCCAGTGCTCATTAGTACTTTTTGAGTCTACTAATAAATGAAGTAGCTTTTGATTTTTTTTTTTACTAACAATTAATGGCACAATTCATAGCACTATAATAATAATAATAATAATTCATTACATTTATATAGCTACTATAGTAGCTGCAAGACCTTTGGTTCAAAACATTTTCTAAGTGGAAATTCTCCACCACATTTTCTCTGGTTTTCTCTCACATTTCATATGCGTGCATGTCAGGCTGATTGCAGCTATAAAATGGTCCCATTTTAATAGGTGTAGATATTGTATGGAGTGCTCTGTGAATATCTTGCATTTGTTCATTGTTGTCTGTTTCCAGCATTGTGCCTTACGCTTCAAGAATATGCTTTATCACCCTTTAAACTTACATTGAATTTATCAGGTTCTGAATGTTAAATCTGGATTCAAATTCATGTGTCTGGAGATGTAGCAGCCTACTGTCACAACAAAACCAGTTTAATGCACGGCAGTGGGCCTAATACCCATGTCTTTGAGGATGTGGGAGGAGACCCCAGATAGATACAGACCAGACATGGGATTCAAATTCAGAATGGATCCATGAGGCAGCACCTCTGTTTTTTCTTGGTGGAGTCCTATGTTACCCTATTGTCCCCTTTTGTACTCTTTATTGTGTAGAATCAGAATGCCTCAAATCCCATAGACTTACCACTGTTTTTAAGGTATTGATTTTTATAACTTCTCTTCACCTTCCCTTCTACATCTTAACCCCAGGAAATTAGTTTGAGTAAAAGGACAAGCAGGAGATAAGTTACACATTTTAATAATGTATTATTGATAATATTCACAAAATAATAATAATAAAGCGAAGTTCATCTGAGTATTGGCAACCATAAAACCTGATAAATGGTAGATGTGTAGTTTGAGGCAGCACACAGACTGCAGACTTGTAGTTATTAAAATATCTCTGATAAAGTCATCATTTCTAGCCAGGTTTCTTCAAGTTAGGGCTCATGCTTGTCTCAATATGGCTGCCAAATTGTGCTTCTCATTGTGCTCTCATCATGGCCATGATGTGTGAGAGAGAGGGAGAAGTAAAGTGACCACCTTTTTACATTCCTGACCAAATCCTTTGGCCAATAGGGTGTTGTGGTATAGAATGGTCTCTGATTCAAAACCAATCCCAAACAGCAACACTTCACACACTGCCTTTTCACACCTGTCCTCAAGTAGTGGATACTATTTGTTTAGCTGAAGCTTGCCAGCTAAGTAGTTTTATGGCCTTCCTTCAGGCATTGGCTTATAAGAATGTCCTGTACAGAATCCCCCTTGAGAAACCAGTTTGAGGCACCTCACCCCCAAACCCTGCAATAAATTTCACATCCTGACTCAGTCATAAAGACTTGGGGGTTAGTTAGTTAGACATTAAAGTACACCAAGCCTAATGAAACACTAAAATTACAATTGGTATGTCTAGCTTACAAATAAAGACATATTTATCAACTTGTATAATAAAAATATCCCTCCACCGAAAGCTCGTGATTTTCTTCTAATCCACTTCCAACCGCCACATGCAAAGTGAGCAATCAGATGGCATCATCACTCAACAACTACTGCCCATCGCTTAATATTGATGTCTGGTAAGTGTTTGCGGTGAAGATTCATAGAAGGTTTTGAAACAAGCACCAAAAAAAGGATCACAAAAAAAATACTTCCAGCACTAACTCCAGTTTGAGTGTATCAAAATAAAAGTCCTCGCTAAGCCCGCGGTACTCTTGATGGGATTCTAATATTTGAAGATCATACATTAAAGACAGTTAGGACAAGTCAACAAGAACACACTGTTCATGGGATCCGACCAAAGGTCTCTATTGCGCCTGTGCTCCACCACACTGCTTGGTTTTGTATGGCATGTTAATGTGGTTCTCTGTTTGAAGAACTTACCATTAACGAGTTTCCAACTGTGTCCTCATGTTTTATTGAACACACTTAATTTCAAACATCTTGGGCTTGAAATAAAATGCATTAACTCTGTGTAAACAGAAATCCAGCCAAAAGCACAACCACTTGCGGAGGATGCACGCACTTAACTGAGAATAGTATAAAATAATAGTATGGGTTTTATGCTCCACCTCGCGCTAGACACACAAACTAACTTACATTCTATAGCGAAAATTGAAGTTATACTAAAAATTTTTATTTTTCATGTGTTTAAATAATTTTTTAATTTATTGGACATGCATGTTCACATCTTTGAAAGTTCATAATTTGAAGTGTTCGTATGTAGGGAACTTACTGTAAATACAGCTTTGCGTTTATTGTAAATGTAATATCATTACCATACTTTTGATGAATGGTAAAAAGAAAAACAACATAATTGTTCCTTTGCTTTGCAGCTAAGCACATGTCATTTTAAACTAGTGAAAGAAATCTGTTTAAAGATCAGCAATGACTTAATTTTTTTTAGCAATATAGTGATTTTTATATCAGTGTATTTGGGTCATTTCTATTACAGATTATAGAAAATATAAATTCAATTAATTTATTATACTTACAATTATTATATTTACTTACTTGGGGAAAAACTTTAATTTTTAAAATATAAATGTAATATTATCATTTCTAGCATTCATATAAATAATAATTTACTGTTTATGGTAATAGTAGTAAAAGTATATGTAATTAAAAGGAGATAGAATATTACAATGATTTTCACCATAAGAAGTCATTATTATCTATAGCTATGGGCTCTCAAAATACTGCGAAAGACTGCTAGATAGAGTAATGCAGGGAGGTGGATGAAGACCTAGACATGTTCTAAAATTATTCTGCCATAGATAGAAATATGGAGCAGGTTCTCTTAGTACTTTAAACAACGTATAAGTTGTTTGAAATCGTAGGTGCAGGTGTTCGGAGATGAACAGGTACAAAACTTTCAAATAATTGCTTTTAGTTGGTTTAAGTATATATTTCAGTTTATAAATACATATATATATTATGTGGAATGATAAAAGTGAATCTACAATATAGAATAGTCAGGAAATTTAACAACAACTGAACAAGTTGAAAATGTAAACACTAAACAATTATTTACTATAGAAAAACAGTCAATTAACAGAAAAATACATAATTCCATTAATCATGCAGTTAATATACATAGAAGTACACTGTAGTATATGGCCGGCCGTTCATCCCGGCCAATACCCCCACGCCGCCAGATGGAGCCCTCATGGACTATAAAAGGACTGTGGGAGTTCCCAGCAGTGAGCCGAGTTGGGAGAAAGGGTGACTGAGCTGCTGGGAGTGGAGGATTGTGTTTATTGATTATTGTATTGTAATTTATTGGAGTATTGTGGAGTGGAGGGTGCTTTGTGCACATTATTATTGTAATAAATAATTATTGGACTTTTTATCTGGTGTCTGACGTCTGGTCTGAGGGTTCAAGGGGATGACAGCGCCCCCATCTGTCACAGTGGCGTAGTCAGCATGATTCTCTGGCCGTCGGTTTGGCAGAGGACCTGGGAAAAAAATTTCTGTGGACAGAAACTCCAAGAAGACAGCGTCACGACACGCAGAGAAAAGAATCGCCACAACCCACCTTTACCAAGTTCGTCATGGGCAAGAAGAAGGCCAAGCAGAGCGGCGGCACCAACGGAAGTCCAGCGCCTAACATTGTCGGCACTCAATACGAGCCAAGGAGAAACTACACGTACTGGGAGAAGCTTCTGGAAGAAGACGACTGCTACGAAGTATGTGCCGGGAGCGAAACTGAAAACCTTTTTAAAATAATGCATTTTGTCCCATGCTCATACCTCGTAGAGAAGCATCCGGAGGCTCTATGGGAGGCTGGAGAAACTCCCGACAATGGTGGTGTGCTCTCGTTCGAACCGACGAGCAAAAAGAAAGACTTCTGCATGTCGGGTGCCGGCGACGAACACGTGACCTGCCCCGGAGGATTCTGGGAAGGAGAAGGTCCGTGTACCGCTACAGACGACTTTGCCCAAAAGAAGACGGACTTCAGCTTTCCGAAGGGGAAGGGGGAGGCGAGCAAAGTACCACTCACCCCACAAAAAGGTAAGGAGGTCCAGGAAATGACTGGTTGGTCCACCGATAAATTGAGACAGGGGGATCGCAGTCAGCCAAAGGCAGCACAGCGGGCATCCGAGATGAACTCCAATTCCCAGACGCCTGTGCACAGCCCCATGGAGCACGTGCCGGGAGCGGGCGAGCTCATTGGCTCCCAACCGGAAGGTAGGGCTATTGTTGGCTTGAGCCTGCCTTCAGCTGAACTAAATAATATGGACGTGCGCGAGCTGGAGAAATTGCTTCAGCCCGTGCACAGTTTTTTACAGGTTGTGCAGACAATCCAGAAGATCATCGCAGATTTGGGAGCAGCGGCTGAAGTGCCTATTAAGAGGCTTGATGAGTACCTGTGGCGGTTTTCTCAGGTGCCTCCTGTCTTAATTAATTCGGTGGTACAGGTAAGTGAGACCTGAACCGTACAGAATAGAGGGACACAGAGTGAAACGGGCCTGCGATTGATTAGCAGCGGGTGCCAATTCTCCGCGAACCCTACAAAAGACGTGAGTATAATGACCGCGTGTGCGGGGGAAGGATTGATCGAGCCAGAGCAGCTGAATAGTGCTGTCTCCCAGAGCAATGCAGTTCTGAAGACGCCGTCACCCGGCATTTATAAATCGAAGGGGATGCAGACAGTAAAAGGGCTCTCTCTTTTCCATAGAGAGACTCAGACTGTGGACAAGCCACAGATTAAAAAAGAGATCCCAAAAGAGAAACGGGAGTCTCCTGACAAAGTAGAAAAGGGAGCTGAGAGCTCAGGTGTGGTGGTGGAACCCTCCTCAGCAGATGAAGGGGTGGAGCCCATATTTCCAAACTGTTTCCAATCTCACAGAGGGAGACAAACAGGGGGACGGCGGCTGTGCTACGAATGCCGCCGGCTGGGCTATATATGGCGAAGTTGTCCTTGGAGGACAAGGGATAAAATGACTTATTCGTATAATGTTCCCCCTAGGTTCTCCCTGGAGTATTCAAGACATTGCCAAGGCCTGACCAATAGCTCCTCCTGGAGGAAGACGTCCCTCGCAGGGCTGGCCGCTTCGACCCATGGTTCTTTGCTGGGGGGGGGGTATTGTCGTATATGGCTGGGTGTTCATCCCAGCCAATACCCCCACGCCACCAGATGGAGCCCCTCCCCTCCCGGCAACATGGAGGTGCCCCGAATTCCAGCAGGGCATCATGGACCTTGGAGTTTTTCTTCACAGCCCTGCTGGATACCGTGGGAGCCACTGCAGGGAGGCCCAGGAACTTGCACTTTCCATATAGCCTGGAAGGACTTCCCAATCACGGGAACGGAAGAGATAATATACTTCCGGGCTGAAGAAGAGTTTTGATCTGACCCGGAAGTGCTAAGAATCACATGGTCTGGGGGGATCAGAAGCACTTCCGGGTCAAGGACTATAAAAGGACTGTGGGAGAGCCCAGCAGTGAGCTGAGTTGGGAGGAAGGGTGACTGAGCTGCTGGGAGTGGAGGATTTGGTTTATTGATTATTGTATTGTAATTTATTGGAGTATTGTGGAGTGGAGGGTGCTTTGTGCACATTATTATTGTAATAAATAATTATAGGACTTTTTATCTGGTGTCTGATGTCTGGTCTGAGGGTTCAAGGGGATGACAGCGCCCCCTATCTGTCACAACACATATTCTATTATAAAAGAAACCAATTTTACATAAGAAAGAAGTAATACATGCAAAAGGCACAATTGACAACTAATTGACAATTAATGAAATACAATGGGAACAATGTAATAATTACATAAATCCAAAATTAACATCTAATTATATGCGTTTCCTATACATTGAAAATGTGATTCAAATTCCCACGTGAATATTCCAGAAAAATTATAAAAGCTGATAAAAATGAAAAGTTGAAAGCTTACAATAGTACCTGTAACCCTACCAAAAGATGCAGTATAATAACCATCACGTTTTGTACTATACAAAAGTGGGGAAGGAAGGCAAAGCCAAAAATTAATACAAAAAAAATATACCAAAAAAATAAAAATGAAAATAAAAATAAAAAAAAATATTTTAAGCCCCCTTGGTGAACCAATCAGTTCTTCTTTGTGCCAGAGATAACAGAGAGCTAGAGGAGCCTAGTAGTTAAGAATTACTCAGTTATTTCACAGATTTAAAATGTAAAAGACAATTCATAACTCAGGTAACAAAGTAACAAAAATGATTCAACTATCTATTGCACAAGTTCCACTGCTCATTATAATTGGTCCATATCTGTATTAAATAATCAGAGAGGTAAACTGTTTAAACAACACTGAAAAAGTCGCCATAGTGTAATTATAAGCAAATGTATGTAGAAACCAAAATTAAAACAAACATTTAGAAAAAGCTATAAGCAAAGAACTTTAAGAAAGAGCATATAAAAGAGACCTCATTCTTATTAAGTAAATACTCAAATAAACCTTGACTGAAGGGTCTTGAAACTAGATAAATAAAGGTGCACAGAAAAGAATACAAGCTAAATTATGAACAACTTAGGAGAGACAAACAACATTAGATACAGAGCTACAGTAATAGAATTCCCGTTTACTTCACAAGATCCACACACAACACAGAGCAGTCTACAGCTGTCTGAACTGAAGTGAAAGAATGAGAAAAGTGAAACTATGGGATATATCACAGAAAACACACCCGATCAAGTGACTCGTTTAAAGCAATCAGGAGTTATGCATTTAATTTAAAAATCGATTGTGCTTCTCTACGTAACAGTACATTGTGGCACCCGGACGGGGCTCATGTCCGGCCGGGACGCCCAGGAAGACAGGAGGAGGGCTCATTCCTCCTCCAGAACGCGAGGGGGCATCCACCCTGGTTGTATTGGGGGCCACGGGTACAGGGCTTGGAAGCCCAACCCTGTAGGGGCCCGTGGTCACCGCCAGGGGGCGTCCCCCTGCCTGAAGGACCCTGGACCCCAGTACTTCTGCCACACCAGGAAGTGCTGGGGGGAAGAAAAGAGGGAACACCCGGAGTGCTTCCGGGAGGACAGCCGGCATTTCCACCACACTGGGGCGTGTCCGCGGGATTGCCGGTGCACACCTGGAACACATCCAGGTACGGATAAAAGGGGCCGCCTCCCTTCATTCGAAGCTGGAGTCGGGTGGAAGCAGGACAAGGTTCAAGAAAGAGAGAAGGAGGCGGTCCGAAGAGGCAGAGTGGTTGGCTTGGACTTTGGGGAAGATTGGGGTTTGTGGCACTTGGACTTTGTAAATAGTATTGTAAATAAACGTGTGTTGGGTGACATGAGTGTGTCTGCCTGTCTGTGTCCGAGCCAGTTTCCACAACATTATCAAAGGTACACTGATGAGCATGTTGGTTTACTATTTTTAATTTTTTTTTTATATCTTGTGAATTTCACAGAAGTTCATTCCATTATAAAAGTGAGCCACTGCAACATTAATTCTGGTTAATGTCTGCATTTATGGATGCTTCCTTCCTGAATCGCTACATATGTGAGAGATGCCAGTTAATACTGCACCTGAAAATCACACAGCTGGCCTGTATTCCAGTTAGGAACTGGATGGGCTCATCTAGATGTCCTTCATTGACAGCTAGATTGCACCCCAAGGTGGACTGTTGGACATTAGCACAAGGTAAGAGGTGCACACTGTTCATGGTCATCAGCCATGAAATTAGTGCTGTTCAACAGTCCTGAGCACCTTTCAGAGCAGGAAAAGATTCATGTAACGACCACTGATTTGGTTCTTATACAGTACATGGAAACTTTGTCAAACCATGAAGTTATTTAACAAGGCTAAAGTAGCTTTGTGGTCATTGATTGACTAATTGGTTTCAACCAGTGTTATCATGCAGGTGACAACACAGAGTAAGTATTACTGATCCACATGCCATATTTAAACATTTGCTTTCATTGCTTTGTTCCATGCAGTATTGTGTCACAAGTTAACTGGACAGATTAAGTGTGACTAGGTTCAAACTGAATGAAACAAGACATCTTTGCAGACAGAAGTCTGATTAGTCTCTTAAGCTGACAGTGTTCTCCTTTGGTTCATGTCATTAGGATTGGATGGCTTTTACGCTATATGGGGTGCAAACCTTTGACAAACCCCAGTGGTTGCACACTGCAGAAGGAGTGTCACCGAAGCAAAGAGAAAACAGTTACATAAACACTGATTGGAGGCTAGTCTGATAATAGCATTCAATGTGAAAGTATGTAGGCAAATATCAAAGAAACAGAAGGAACATGGATTGTACACAATATAAATCTACTGTGGGAAAAAATAAATAAATCCAAGTGTATCAACAGCTGCAATGAAAAATACTCTGGCCAATGCCATCAGCCCTGTTTTGGCTGCTGGTAGTTTCAGGAGTTAGTCAAAAAGCAGTTACTTAACTTCACTCTTATCTTCTAAATGCCCCCAAATAAATATTAAAATATTCAGATTTTATTTCTGCTTGGTTTACTTTTCAGCAGTCCTACATCAGGTTACATTCATAGTGAACACTGTCACAATATTTAAAGTAGTCAAATATGTTGAAAAACCACACACATCAATACATTCTTGGAACCCCATAATGAGAAATCATTAAACAATCATTCAACGGTGTTACTTTCATTAGATCAATTAGTGCGTCTGCTACTACAAAGTATGTAATTAGCAGATTAATAAACACTGATTTAGATAGTGACAGGCATTTAGGTTTTTAAATTGACAATTTTACATTTGGGTGCATGTGCATTTTTTTTAGTCACTTAAATTACTGTGATGTTTACCTATTTTCAAAGAATAGCTTTAAGCACTAGCATATAAAAACAATTTTCACAAATTATAACAATATTTTATATTTGCAGAACCTGTATGGTGAAAAAAATGCTGCTGTGAATAAAAAAATCATATTATTTTGATGATCATAAATCCACATTTTTTTAAACATGATGCACATTTTATTTTGCCATGCATGCAGAAAACAATAAAATAAAAACACTGGGCTTATAATTGCAGGTGCAAAACTTAATGTGTTATACATTAACTAGTAAATTGAATTGTTGTAATTTAGTTAAGAAAAAAAGAGCAGATAACATGACCATTTTGTTGCTTTAATTCATTTCATTAGACACTTAGTCAACTGACTGAACAATTGTCTTCTATATCTGGTACAATTGTTTCACAATATGTGATTCCTTACCAATTTATCCTTATTAAATATGAGTTCCTATTAAACTCTGAAATGATTTACATACCAGTGAATTGATTCCATGTTACATCACATTCTCAAACTCTCATAATCCATTTCAGTGAAGCTGTGCCACCAAACTTTTTAACACATTGGTTCTCAGAATTTAAATCAGGAAGTAAAAATGTATATTTTACCATATTGAACTTTTGGTTTAAATCTTATCTGCCTGGTAGAATGTTCTCTGTGAGTGTAGGTGAGTGTGTCTCTCGTTCTGTTCCTCTTACCTGTGGTGTAAAAAAAAAATTAAACATTTTTTTAATTTACACATATTACCACTGGGTTCTGTTTTTAGGGAGCATAATCTTTCATTTCATTTGTTTGCTGATGATACACAGGTTTACCTTATTTTCAAACAGGGGACTGACCAACCAATTCAGTCACTTATGAACTGTTTAGATGATATTAAAGCTTGGCTAGCTATAAATTTTCTTATAATGAATGAAGATAAGACTGATATTATTGTGAACCACCTAATGTTCTCAACGCTATTGATACAATGCTTCATTCTCTCTCAGTCTACTGTAGAAATTTTATTAAAAACCTGGGTGTTTTAATGGATGAGTGTTTTAATTTTGAGAAGCAAGTAAATGCCGTCATTCATGCAAGTTTTTATCAGCTGCGATCTTTGGCTAGGGTCAAACCCTTTTTATCCCAAAGTAATTTGGAGAAGGTCATTGATGCTTTTATTTCCTCAAGACATGATTACTGTATATTATGGAATTAGTCAGAAAGCCCTTTCTCCACTGCAGCTGGTGCAGAATGCTATTGCTGGGTTTCTCACAGGTACTCGCAAACGTGAGCACATTTCACCAGTATTAGCCGCCCTACACTTGCTTCTCATCTGCTATCACATCCATCCATCCATTTTCCAACCCGCTGAATCCGAACACAGGGTCACGGGGGTCTGCTGGAGCCAATCCCAGGCAACACAGGGCACAAGGCAGGAATCAATCCTGGGCAGGGTGCCAACCCACCGCAGCTGCTATCACATTGATTTTAAAATTTTAATGTTAGTTTATAAGGCTATTAATGGATGTGCTCCTGCCTACATGATTAATCTTTTAGGACACTATATCCCCCCACCCCATGCCCTTAGATCTGCTTTTGCTTGCCACTTCGTGTACCAGGTTAAAGCTGAAGGCTGATTGATCTTTCGCCAGTGTTGCTCTGAAATTATGGAAAAGCTTATCTCTTAGCATCATCTCTGACTGTATTTAAGAGTAGGCTAAAAACTCATTTTTATTCCATGGTGGTTCTATTATGTTTATTGTTATTATTCTCTTGTATGGCACTTTGTCTCAACAGCAGTTGTTTTAAAATGTGCTATATAAATAAATGGACATTGACATTGTTAAAAGTGTTGATGATTTGTTTTGTGCTTCTGAACCGTTTTGTGTGTTGGAACCGTCTCTGCAATCTGGAGTTTCTAAGTCATGACCCTCATTGTATGCCATCTACATCATTGACACTGTGTGGTTCACCTGAGTGCCAAGACAGAACTGTTGGATATATTTTGCCGTGCCTTCTTTCTAATTATCATTGGCCACAAATGTTTATTTTCCCCATAATCTTTGCAGACGTTGTTTTACTCTCTTCCTGCCTAGCTTGGTCTGATTGTCTTAGCCTAATATATATTACAACTGAAAGTACTTAGACGGATACTGAATTAAAGGATATGCAGTTTATATTGATATATACAATGTTAGTTGTTATTTTTAAGCATGGTGTTTTACATTTTATTAAACTGCATTATAAACTACATTTGTAAATAAATTGTTTGAATCAATTTCTATAGTGATCTGATCTTATGAAATGGAGTGTGCTATATGAAAATAAAACAAATTCAATTGAACAAATTTGTTTCATCCACTAACTCATTAGAAAGCTGCTTTTTTTGAAAATGTTGCAAACATGGCTGTCCCTGTAGTACAATCATGGAATACATGTTGTCAAGACTTTGATCATCCATCTGAGCCCACTGGGACTAAACAAAAGGGATTACAGGTGGGTGTTTCAAAAGACACGAGGGACGTCATTAGTTACATTGGTTGCCCTTGCCCTTTAGAATTGACTTTAAAATTCTACTAATAGTGTATAAAGCCTTAAACAATCTTGCTCCTTCCTATTCTGTGGAATGCCTGCCCCCCAAAACTCTGTATACTATTTAGGTCTTCTAATAGTGATCTGTTTATTATACCAGGAGCTAAGCAGAAAGGAAGTAGTGAGGTGGCCTTTTGATGTTATGCACCAAAAGTCCGAAATACTTTACCAATAGAGATATGGCAGGCTAATACTGTGGAACATTTAAAAAAAAAACCCTAAAAAACAAACTTTTTTAACTTGGCTACATGTTAGTTGTACTCCTAATAAACTGCATACGCATAGAATTTTCATATCCGCCATGGTTTCACTAATCTCTAGTTTTTTTCTGCTTTCTTTACCGTTTTTTGTGAAAACGCCACCACCACATGATCAAGGTACTGTACAGCCACCCGTGAGGCTTGAATGAACTGGGGTGCCCCGGCTACCAAGAGACCGACTGCATCAAATCCTCTGGGACAAAGCCTGGAAACCATGAGGAATGTTTTAAGAATATTTATGTTAGGTAGAATGCCCAGTAGGTCTGTGATGATCCATGTTAGCTCCATGCTGCCTGGTTGCTTCCAGGAATCTGTAGAACACGTAACTGTCGATAGTTATGAACCGAGATGAGCCAGGCAAATAAGGACACACATATTCAGCAAGGGGTTGATGCAAATACTTTTATTAAAACAAACTGGAGTGTTCTAAAGTGTAGTGCATAAAAATCTTCCCAATAAATAATCCAGTAAAAATCAATGAATGTGTATGTTAAAATCCAAATAAATCTATTACAATAAAAACAAGGTCAAAACACACAGCAGGAAGCAGTTCTATTAAAACTCACGAGCCCTGGTGCATCCTTCTTAAAACTGACATCTCCTCTGCTTACCCTGCACAGGATCCTGCATCCACAGGAGACGTCCTTCCAACAGGCAAAACCAGCCTCCTCCTCCGACTTCTGCTGCCTATCCTTGGCCTTATGAGGGAGCCGTCTTGCTCCCCAGATTGCTCAGCAGGAGCGACTCTTGGTGCCTACTTAAGTGGTAGCCACCCTCTCCTCTCCTGGGACTCTTTCTGGCTGCCTGCCTCCATTCCTTCTCCCAATATCCCTTCTTTCTACCATCTCTTTATTCTCCATCTCTCCTTTTTTCATGTCCTTTCCCTTTCTGTCATGCAGTCTCCTTTTATACTGGCTAATTTGGTGCAGGTGTGGTACTTTGCCTACTCTGAGGTGTGAATGAGGCACCTGACTGATCCGCTCACGTTTGCAGATGAGAGTGCAATCAGCCAAGCACTCCAAACAACACTGGAGCACCATGTGCTCACACACACCCACACCCGATCAGAGGCTGCATGCTGCAGGACCCGATTATTTATTTAAAAACCGCACTTCAGCATGGACCTTGTATCACAGGCGCTTGATGATCTTTTGGCCTTGGAACCCCTGCTGATTTTGTTTATTTCTCCAGCTTATCTGGTGTTTTTTTTCTGTCCTTCTGACCATATCATCGTACTCATCTTCAGAGAACACTATACTGTATGTAAGGATTGTGCATTTCTACTAATTATATATTGGGGGATATATTTGTGTAAGCCTGAATTTATTTATTTTTTGCTACTTATTTATTATTCTTAACTCATTTAATTTCTTATTCATTTCTTGTAACTTTTCCTTTGGATTTCCTGTGAAACACTTCGATCTATATCCTGTGTATGACAATGTGCTAAAGAAATAAATGTTGTTGTTGTCACATTTCTATCTGCTTCCTTTTTAGTCCCAATGTCATCAACTCAAAAGAAGACCCATGATCCTCACATTGACTCTGCCTTTTGTAGCTTTCTCCTCTGACATCTTTTAAAGGCTCATCCCAGCAGTTAGCTCCTGTCAGAATATATAAATTTGTGATTCACACGAAATGAAACATTACTCTTGTATTAATGTGTTTAGAGACAAAACCAGAGGTGAACAACTTGTTTATACCTAGCTACACTATTCCTTTATTAAACGGGGCATTTCCTGTCTGGGAACTTAAATCTTTTCATTCTTTATGCACTTTATCTTTACAATGTGTAACTCCTTGAATGTCTATACTGTTAAAACATAAAGCATGTCATTTCAACACTAGTTCAAATCAGCCGTTGAAAGGCATCAAATCATCCTTCAATAAGTTGCATCTTGCTACAAATCTGAACTTAAAATGCAGTATGTAATGTCCCAAAACACTTTGATAACAATTTGAACACTTGTCATTTGTTTCTATAAGAGTTTTTTGTTGAGCAGATCTGCTAGAAGACACCTGTCAGTTTGCTGTGCTGTAGTTATATTCTAAAATGAAACCGGGTAACTGTGGGAGAGACTGATAGCTGACTGAGCTGCTAAATCAGTACAGAAATAAGACAATTAAACTTGCAACATAAGAGAGTCATAATGTTATATTGAGCTCATCCTTACATTTACATCATCCATCAATCCATCCATTTTCCAACCCGCTGAATCCGAACACAGGGTCACGGGGGTCTGCTGGAGCCAATCCCAGCCAATACAGGGCGCAAGGCAGGAACCAATCCGGGGCAGGGCACCAGCCCACTGCAGGACACACACACACACACACACACACTAGGGGCAATTTAGAATTGCCAGTCCACCTAACCTGCATGTCTTTGGACTGTGGAAGGAAACCAGAGCACCCGGAGGAAACTCACGCAGACACGGGGAGAACATGCAAACTCCACGCAGGGAGGACCCAGGAAGCGAACCCAGGTCTCCTTACTGTGAGGCAGTAGCGCTACCCACTGCACCACCGTGCCACCCTTACATCATGTAATCTTTGTTTTTTCTGCGTAAAAACATTTTCAGCTTGAAAAATATAACAGATTTTTAACAGAAAAAAAAAGTTTTTATGCATCTCTTATGAACAGAGAGTTGGGACTAAAAAATTAAATGTCATTACTTTTAGTACCTAAACTGGGACAAAAGATTTTAAGTCATTCCCTGATTTCTAAACACAGTGGATTCACTCTCATCAGTGAAGGAAAGGAAAAAAGTGACTATTGGTTTTGGATCCATTTCTCAGAGATTTCACTTGGTGGTTCAGAGACTCTGCTCTGGCAAAGCTGCAGGTCTATTGAGATTTAGCTGGAAAGGCTGAAAGCAATAGATATTGTAGAGGTATCTTAGCAAATGCTTTTTTAAAATTATTATGTGGTGACATCTGTGGCAAGCGCTTAATTTCTAGTTGCTTACACCCTGTCTAATTGTAATCCAAAAAAAATGTGTTTCTGTTGTCACTGGTGTAGGACACTTGCTGAGTAAAAGAGGGCCTCAGTTAAGGAGCCTAGTTTTCCCTTTGTCTTATACCTAGTCCTAATGTGATTTTGTTAAATATTTTTTTCTTATAATTAACTATGTATTTTAGCAGATAAAACTATCTTTAATGTCTGACCACATTCTAAAACACAAAAGCACACACATACACAAGGAATGAGAAATGTGGGGTTATGTTTGATCGATGTCTAAAAAACTAACTTCATTTTGTAACAGAGAAATTTTCCTGAAAATGGCTTAAAATTTCAATCATATGGAGAAATCCTTCTACTAAATAATTCTGGAAGGTCAACAAAGGTAACCTGGTTTGTTTGATAACTGCCAATAATTCCAGATTTTTATTATAAATGTGAGGTGCACTTCTTTCAGAGTTGGTATTTTAACTAAAACAGAGGTAAGTGTAAGTCATCTTATGCTTGTGTTAAAAAAAACATTTAGAACATTACAATAATCAAGGAGAGAATAGGCCACTCAGCCCAACAAAACTCGCCAGTCCTATCCGCTTAATTCTTCCAAAATAACATGTCTAATGTTCAAAGTCCCTAAAGTCCTACTATCTACTGCACTACTTGGTAGCTTATTCCAAGTGTCTATGATTCTGTGTGTAAAGAAAACATCCTAATGTTTGTGTGAAATTTACCTTCAACAAGTTTAACATCTCTGTGTCCCCATGCTCTCGATGAAGTCACTTTAAAGTTGCTGTCTTGATCAACTATACTAATTTCCTTCATAATTTATATACCGCAATCACATCTCCTCCTAATCGTCTTTTGCTTAAAGTGCAAAGGCTCAGCTCTTTTAATCCTTCCTCATAATTCATCCCCTGTAGCCCTGGAATGAGCCTAGACACTCTTCTCTGGACCTTTACTATAGCGCTGCTATGTCTTTTTTTTAGCCTGGAGACGAAAACTACACACAGTACTCCAGATGAGGCAACACCAGTGTATTATAAAGCTTGAGCATAACCTCCTTGGACTTGTTCCTTCACCCATGCTATATAACCTAACATAATGTTTGCCTTCTTAATGGCTTCTGAACACAGACATGAAGATGATAGTGACGAGTCCACTCCTACTCCTAAATTCTTCTAGAGGTTAAATCTTTACTATTATAATAAGATTCTACAAGGCTTCAATCAGCGGGGTGAATATTTAGTTTGAGTTTGAAATCCATTGCAGACATACTTAATCTCCATGTCTGGTGGTTTTATTATAATAATGTTTTGAGAGATTTCATTTGTACTCAATATTAATTAAATATGTACTTATTTCCCTGTATCTGCATTAATTATATATGACATTTAGCAATGGTAAATGTTCTTTACATAATATGCAAGAACTAAGATTCTCCATATTCATTACTCTACCCAGGTTGCAATACACTATTGACCCATTTCAGCCCCCCATAATTCTCGTGTTTTAATAGCACAATGGCTGTCAGTAACCTGCTCCACACTATTCAAGCACCTTTTCCTTCAGCTCACAGAGCCAGTGTCTCTGAAAGGAACCTGTACATCTTTTTTCTGCAGCAGAGACAACAATATTTCCAAAACAATTTGTCCTCCTAGGAAACATGAAGAAATGTGAGGTGCTGCTGGGAGAAGAGGCCGGATGGTGCCATAGAGACCTGGCTCTTTAAGGCACGAGGAAGGCTTAGACATGCAGGGACACAAGAGGCTGCTAAACACAGCTCTAGCCTGGTATATCTGGTGTAAATACTGGGTCATGTCTGATCCTGGAAGTGATTCCAGGTGTGGGTGTGATTAAACCTGCCTATCCATCAGAGCTCTAAGAGTAGGAAGCAAAGCTGGAGGCAAGGACTCAACTGGAGAAAAGAGGAGACCCCAGAGTGAGTGAGAAAGAAAGAGAAAATAACTGATATGTTTGTTACTTAAGACATAATTTGGGAATGTAGGAATTGAAGAAGCTGTACTGCAGTTGGTCAAGGACAGTAGATATATGTTAGATCGAGCCTTTGTTTATTCTTTCCTATATTTATTTACTAATAAATGTCATTTATTTTGGGTTTGGGGGCTCTACAACTGCACCCTCTGGAGTTTACACTATATATAAATTAATCATTCTGTCCCCTTCTTGTTGGCATATAAGTCAGTGAAGGCTTTACAACCCTTGTGACCTGCTTGTTAAACACATAGTGTGGTGCAGTAGTTAAGACATTTGACTTTAAAACAGATGGCTGTTGGTTCAACACTTGGTTTTTACTGTAACTGTGAGCAAACCTCTTAATTTCTATGTGCTCCAGTTTTAAAAAATATATTAAATTAATTCTATTATATATTATTTATTAAATAAATTCTAATATAACATAGTTTAGTAAATTGTCTTTGATAAAGGGCATCTGCCTAATACACAAATGTATCTGGATTATCAGTATCTACTTTCAGCTGAAGTTAAACAGGCTTAGACATTCATGTTTGAAGGCCAGTGTAGAAGAAGCAGTTTTGCTAAACACTGAGCTGAATGAAATAATAGGAGGTTCCTGACGTGAATATCTTGCCTGCCAAGGTGTTCAAGAGCAATGTGAAGGACGAGAGAGATGGCCACAGCCATTGACCTCCTAATTTGATATACAGGTGGTGAAAGTCTGAGGAGCCCAGTATAGTGTAATTGCTATGAATCAATATAAGATTTTCTCATCATTTCACAGTCATACAAGTAATTGCCGCTAGACTGCAGTCAGTCAGGCGTGTCCCCATGGATTTCTTGAGCAATAGCACTGTGGCGGTTTTCTTAAGAACAGAACTATACAGTAAGTTCATGTTTAAGTTTATTGTCACGTGTACATAGTGTAGTACAGTGAAATCCTTACTTTTATGTTTCCAGCAGACTAGCAGCAGCAGTACAACATCACACCGAAACAAGTGACAAAACGTTTGCATGGCATAACATTCAGGTGTCCTCAGGGAGTTTTCCATACTGTGGACAATGATCTGCATTCCTGCATTTGAAGTTGTTTTTATTTTAATGTGAATAATGAACCCATGTTTATTTAGTCTATGCATAATGGCTTACACTTAGCAATCATCCTCTTGTAATAACTTCTAGATAAGTTCATTTTTGTTTTCATTACATATAGTGTTTACATTTACAGTTATAAAGATCATTGAAATGACCTCTTAAGACTTCAAGCAGCAGGAGAACAGAACTGGTTTTACATGGGTACGCTAAAGTCGCTCACATTACGGTGAGTTCCAGATTGTGCTGGTGTTTCAATGACTTGTATAGGCAGTGTGTTCTCAAGTGAAGGGTGGCTGTCAGATATGTGAAAGACATACATTTACAAGTTATGACAACTTTCACAAAGTAAACTAGAAACAGTAAACTAATCAGTAATTGAATGATTCTCTGTTTAAAGATAGATGTTTTTAAAAATGTGCTATGCTTTTTAAAAGACAGCAACAACAGATACTTGGCATTTTATGCAAATGCTCCTAAAAAAGGATTACACTTTTGCCCTCTAAAGGCTGTTGTAAGACAGATCATTTAAAAAATTCCCCAATGATTTTTAAAGAGAGATTTAAAAATGTAAAAATATTGTGTAGCATGCTATATTTGATATCTATTAATGAAAACTAAATTTCTTGGTACATTTCCTTTATTATAATTAATTATAATATATATATATATATATATATATATATATATATATATATATATATATATATATATATATATATATATATATATATAAATAAATTTATAAGCAACACAAATTTTAAGAAAGTCAGTCCACTAAGGACAGAGTTGTTTTGTTTGGGCAGACACATATTAACGACAATAGCTGCCACACACCTATTTACTACCTGAAGCTCCATGTTATTGTCTTAAATATACCTCAGAATTGTGGAAGGAATGTTGTGTGAAATTGGAAACTTGGTTTTTTAAAGTGGACATATTCAGCAAGTTTTAAAGTTTTTGTTTATGTTTGCTCTGGTGCACCATACGTCACTGTTACAAGCCATTGGAGGAGACAATTTTTTTTTAAACTATACATAACTAGCCAAAGTACCTGGTATTAAGTTAAGTACCCAGTTAAGTTTAGGGCAGATTTCAAAATCCTCCTTTTAACATATAAAGCATTAAATGGCCAAGGTCCGGCTTACTTGTCTGAACTTACAAACCTGAGCGCACATTAAGATCTCAAGATGCTGGTCTGCTTATGATTCCAAGGATTAATAAAATAACAGTGGGAGGTCGAGCTTTTAGTTACAGGGCCCCTAAACTGTGGAATGGTCTGCCTGCTACTATAAGAGATGACCCTTCGGTCTCAGCTTTTAAATCCCGGCTGAAGACTCACTACTTCACTTTAGCATATCCTGACTAGAGCTGCTGATTAACTGTACATACTGTATCTCTGTTGTTAGTCATTAGCACTAAAACATAAGTAATATGATAGTTATAATTGGATACTAACCCTCACCTATTCTGTTTCTCTGCTCGTTACTCAAATGTGGCACTTGGTGCCACGGCCCACCTGCCAAGTTGTTTTGCCTGCCTAAGGTAAAGTCATCCCTGATGGAGGATCGCAGGAATCGTGGGAAAGAGGGGTCCTTTCATCAAATTGGCTGGCCCAGCACTGTTTCAGCCGTGGAATGGCCAAATGGGGGAGGCAGCTTGATGGATGAGGTCTCCAGGACTCTAAACATAGGACTCCAGGACTCTAAACATATCCAAATCATATTATGGGATATCGTCTACTGTTAAATTCTGCTCCGTACTTCTAAAATTTTTATTTTTATACTGTATTGAGGATTTGTTCTGTTCTTTGTATTGTATTTGTATTGTATTGTATTGATGCCCTTCTTTTTGACACCCACTGCACGCCCAACCTACCTGGAAAGGGGTCTCTCTTTGAACTGCCTTCCCAAAGTTTCTTCCATTTTTTCCCTACAAGGTTTTTTTTTTGGGAGTTTTTCCTTGTCTTCTTAGAGAGTCAAGGCTGGGGGGCTGTCAAGAGGCAGGATCTGTTAAAAAATCACTGGAAATCATTGAATTGAATCATTGGAAATCATTAGTTCCGGCGGCGCTGAGAGTGGCAGCCTTTTCAGCAGCTCCGTGTATAACTGTATGTGTATGTGTACTTTTCTACTTTTATTTTTCTATTTTTATTTATTGATCACTCCTATCACTTTATTTTATGTGGATTCGTTCCCTGGACACACTTACTTTTACAACGTGGGCATGGATTTTTAAACGCCGAGACTTGTCTATTCAAGTACTCAACTTCGAGTGCTGAGAACAAATGCTAGTGCTGGTGTGGTTCCCTATTTACCCGACGAGGTAAGAAGAAGCCGGTATCGTGGCAGCAGAGCCGGCACTAAGCTAAAAATGAAGCGGCTTGTGAGAAAGTGCCGTTTTAAGCCTTCGATGCCTTCTGTGATTCTGGGAAATGTGAACTCAATCTCAAATAAGATTGACGAACTGGCTGCGCTGGTGAAAAATGTCAGAACCTACAGAGAATGCAGTTTGTTGTGCTTTTGCGAAACGTGGCTAACTACCACCATCCCAGATGCTAACGTGGCGCTACCCGGGTTTAGCACAGTTAGAGTGGACAGAGACGCAAGTACCTGCGGGAAGCACAAAGGAGGAGGACTCGTTCTCTATGTTAATACACGGTGGTGTAACTCTGGATATGTTAACGTCAAAGTCTCCACTTGCTACAGGGACATCGAACTGTTGGCCGTAAGTTTGCGTCCCTATTACTTGCCCAGAGAGTTTGGACACGTCATTGTTGTCATCGTGTACATCCCTCCTCGGGCGGACGTGGAGACAGCGAGTGACATCATCCATTCTGCTGTTGCTAAGTTACAAACGCAGCACCCTGAGGCGCTTGTGCTAATCGCTGGAGACTTTAACCATGTGACGCTGGACAAAACATTACCAGCCTTCTCCCAGTATGTGGACTGTAACACCCGGGGAAATAAGACTATTGATTTACTGTATGCAAACGTTAAAGACGCATACAGCGCCACCCCACTGCCTGCGCTTGGGAAAGCAGATCATAACCTGGTTCTGCTTCAGCCTCACTACAAACCAAAAGTGAGGGTCCTACCTGCAACCACACGATCATTCAGGAAGTGGACCCCGGAGGCTGAGAATACTCTGAGAGAATGTTTTGGAACTACAGACTGGGATATCCTGCAGGGATCACATAGTGAGAACATTGAGGAAGTTGTTGACTGCACTACTGACTACATCAACTTCTGTATGGACATTGTAGTTCCAGTAAGAACTGTACGCTGCTATGCTAACAACAAGCCATGGATTATTTGTGAATTTCCCCTTGGGATTTGTGAATTTCCCCTTGGGATTAATAAAGTATCTATCTATTTATCTATCTATCTAAAGCCCATTGCGGCACTTTTTGTGTGATTTTGGGCTATACAAAAATAAATTGTATTGTATTGTATTGTATTACTTCGGACATTTTTTACAGTTGGTTAAGGTAAAAAGCAAAATACATATTTATATGCTTTTCAAATGTTGACCCTTTGGTCATTCCTGACTGAAATGCAAGTGTTCCATCCATCATCTACGCTACTCTCTGACAGTACTGTGAGACTGTTTTAAGAATTTTTCTACTTTACTTGAGTATAAACTTTTTTGTCTACTTTCACTTTTACCTCTTGTAATAGGTGGCCGGCCATTTATCCCGGCCAATACCCCCAGGCCGGCAGGTGGAGCTCTCCTTGCAGTATGGAGGTACCCCGAATGCCAGCAGGGAATTATGGACATTGGAGTTTTCCTTTACAACCCTGCTGGATACCACGGGGGCCGCTAGAAGGTGCTGCAGGGAGGAGCAGTAATTATTTTCCCTACGCCCTGGAAGTATGTCAGAGTCACATGAACAAGAGGAATGACGTGCTTCCGGGGTGAAGAAAAGGATTTTTATCTGACCCGGAAGTGTTCCTAGTCACGTGGACAGAGAGGGTGAAACACTTCCGGGTCAAGGACTATAAAAGACTCAGAGAAACACTAGAGCGTTGAGCTGAGCTGGGTGGAAGGGTGGCAACGTGTCTGGGAGTGGTGGAGTGTTATTGATTAGTGGTTTGTTTATTATTTATGAGTATTTTGGAGAGGAGGGTGCTTTGTGCACAGTTTATTAATAAGAAAAACAACTATTGGACTTTTACCTGGTGTCTGACGTGTGGTCTGAGGGTTCAAGGGGTCAACAGTGCCTCTATTTGTTACACTCTCTACATTTTCAAATGCAAAAGACTATTATTACTCTGATATACTAAATCAGAAAACAAAAGGGCTATGCAAATATGCACAATGTTTTTTATTATATAAAATATAGGCTTCCCTGCTTTAGAAAAGTTTGTGTATACAAAGAGTTTGGGTGATTTTCAAATACATGTTGCTGGCACTAACACTCTTTTCAAGTAGACCTCATGGTACGCCTATTTGTTTAGATTGGGCCCGGATGTTGGTGATGTTCAGTCTCAGACTGAGTTAATACCACAGCTGACACTGCTGCGTTCAGTCACTGTTCACACGGCAGTCTGCCAAATGCGGGGGAGCTTGATATTTGGGGCTGGGCTGGACATTGGTGACACACAATTCCAGCCCAGTAATATTCACATCAGGCTGCAGCATGATGCACTAGTGTGTCCATGTGCAGAGGTTCACTTGCCTTGTTACGTGTGTTGCTCACATACCTTCTCATATTATCCTGGGCATCTAAATGTAAAAGCCCAAGAAAATGCAAATGGCTAGTCATTTGAATGTCAAACTAGAAGTGATAAAGTATAGGTAACATCCATCCATCCATTTTCCAACCCGCTGAATCCGAACACAGGGTCACCTGGAGCCAATCCCAGCCAACACAGGGCAGGAACCAATCCTGGGCAGGGTGCCAACCCACCACAGGACACACACAAACACACCCACACACCAAGCATACACTAGGGCCAATTTAGAATCGCCAATCCACCTAACCTGCATGTCTTTGGACTGTGGGAGGAAACCGGAGCGCCCGGAGGAAACCCACGCAGACACGGGGAGAACATGCAAACTCCACGCAGGGAGGACCCGGGAAGTGAACCCGGGTCCCCAGGTCTCCCAACTGCGAGGCAGCAGCGCTACCCACTGCGCCACCGTGCCGCCTATCGGTAACATGCTTTATTAAATATTATTTATAGAAAGGGCAATGATTTATTAAGTTTTTTGGTGAATAACGTTATGATTAAGCTACTTCTGTCAATTAATATGTGGTTTGGTGTTACTTGAACAAAATTGGTATAATTTAGAGTGATGCATTTTTTGCCCCTCTTCATACAACAGCTCCCTTCTGACCAACACTTCTTCCAGATGATATTTTTGATTCATCATATAGCTTGTAAATTAAGTTGGATCAACAGCAACCTACATGCAACATTTTGTGAAAATCGGTTCAACTGATTTTATGGTATTGACAAGCAAACAAGATATAATCTGAAATTTAAAATAAGCTTTTAATTTAGCAAAACAGATAAGGTGGTTGGTGCTTGTTGTGGCGGCAATCCCCGAACCCGTTGGTGGACACTGGCGGTGAGGGATGCCATCAAGCTGAAGAAGGAGTCCTACCGGTCCCTTTTGTCCTGTGGGACTCTGGAGGCAGCTAATAGGTACCGGCAGGCCAAGCGGAATGTGGCTTTGGTGGTTGCTGAGGCAAAAACTCGGGCGTGGGAGGAGTTTGGGGAGGCCATGGAGAACGACTTTCGGACGGCTTCAAGGAGATTCTGGTCCACCTTCCGGCGTCTCAGGAGGGGGAAGCAGTGCAGTGTCAACACTGTATATGGTGGGGATGGTGCACTGCTGACCTCGACTCGGGACGTTGTGGGTCGGTGGAGGGAGTACTTCGAAGACCTCCTCAATCCCACTAACATGCCTTCCAATGAGGAAGCAGAGCCTGGGGACTCGGAGGTGGGCTCCCCCATCTCTGGGACTGAGGTCACCGAGGTGGTCAAAAAACTCCTTGGCGGCAGGGCCCCGGGGGTGGATGAGATACGCCCGGAGTTCCTCAAGGCTCTGGATGTTGTAGGGCTGTCTTGGTTGACACAGCTCTGCAACATGGCATGGACATCAGGGACAGTGCCTCTGGATTGGCAGACCGGGGTGGTGGTCCCCCTCTTTAAGAAGGGAGACCGGAGGGTGTGTTCCAACTACAGAGGGATCACACTCCTCAGCCTCCCTGGAAAAGTCTATTCGGGGGTTCTGGAGAGGAGGGTCCGTCGGATAGTTGAGCCTCGGATTCAGGAGGAACAGTGTGGTTTTCGTCCTGGTCGCGGAACAGTGGACCAGCACTACACCCTTAGCAGGGTCCTGGAGGGTGCATGGGAGTTTGCCCAACCAGTCTACATGTGTTTTGTGGACTTAGAAAAGGCATTCGACCGTGTCCCTCAGGGAATTCTGTGGGGTGTACTCCGAGAATATGGGGTACTGGACCCCCTGATAAGGGCTGTTCGGTCCCTGTACGATCAGTGCCAGAGCTTGGTCTGCATTGCCGGCAGTAAGTTGAACCCGTTTCCAGTGAGAGTTGGATTCCGTCAGGGCTGCCCTTTGTCATCAATTCTGTTCATAACTTTTATGGACAGAATTTCTAGGCACAGCCAGGGCGTTGAGGGGGTCTGGTTTGGTGGACTCAGGATTGGGTCACTGCTTTTTGCAGATGATGTTGTCCTGTTTGCTTCATCAGGCCGTGATCTTCAGCTCTCTCTGGAATCGTTTCGTAGCTGAGTGTGAAGCGGCTGGGATGGGAATCAGCACCTCCAAATCCGAGACCATGGTCCTCAGGGTGGAGTGCCCTCTCAGGGTTGGTAGCGAGATCCTGCCCCAAGTGGAGGAGTTCAAGTATCTCGGGATCTTGTTCACGAGTGAGGGAAGAATGGAGCGTGAGATCGACAGGCGGATCGGTGCGGCATCCGCAGTAATGCGGGCTCTGCATCGGTCTGTCGTGGTGAAAAAGGAGCTGAGCCGCAAGGTGAAGCTCTCAATTTACCAGTCGATCTATGTTCCTACCCTCATCTATGGTCATGAGCTATGGGTAGTGACCGAAAGAACGAGATCGCGAATACAAGCGGCTGAAATGAGTTTCCTCCATAGGGTGTCATTGGCTTTCCCTTAAACATAGGATGAGAAGCTCAGTCATCCGGGAGGGGCTCAGAGTAGAGCCGCTGCTCCTCCGCATCGAGAGGAGTCAGATGAGGTGGCTCGGGCATCTGATCAGGATGCCTCCTGGACGCCTCCCTGGTGAGGTGTTCTGGGCACGTCTAACCGGGAGGAGGCCCAGGGGAAGACCCAGGACACGCTGGAGAGACTATGTCTCTTGGCTGGCCTGGGAACGCCTCAGGATTCCCCCGGAAGAGCTAGAAGTAGTGGCCGGGGAGAGGGAAGTCTGGGCATCTCTGCTCAAGCTGCTGCCCCCACGACCCGACCTCGTATAAGCGGAAGAGAATGGATGGATGGATGGATGAAAACAGATAAATAAGATCCAACAAAGCTAATAAATTCTAAAGACAAACAGATCTTATTTCAATTTTATTTATATAGATGATTCAGTTAACAATACAAGTTTTGTGAAGCAATAACTTTAACTTCAAATACTCAAGTTATCATTCAAGGTTTATCTGCATGATTTTTATACCCCAAATTTGTGTCTTATAATTACAGTTTTGTGATGTTGTGCTGCTCCTCAATATGTCCATGCCTTGGGTGAGATATCTTAGCTGCAAACGTAGAATAATGTTTCAGTCTTTTACTGCTAACACCCAGCTCTATGTGAAAATCACTCCACAACTGTGCATAAGCTCATTGCTGGTCTCAGTAACACAGTTTGATTTCACTGAACAACTATTCTTCAAAATAATGTTAACAGTACACAACTAATTCTGATTTGATCTCAAGTGTCCCTCAAAAAGCTTGACTCCCTGTTGAATCCAATCTTCTAATCTTCACAATCCATGGTATTGTAATTGAGATACAAATCTCACATCTCTGTTAACATTGCCCCACCCTGTTGCAATGATAAATAAAACAATAAACCAAAAATGCTGAAATGAAAATTGACTAAAGGTCTTATTTCCTTAGGTAAGTCCTTTTGTCATCTTACATTTAGACATTAAATTTAATTTGCTGATACATACAGCATTTTTTATCACTACTATATTTTCCACATGTTCAGAATGCTTAAAGCAGCTGTCGCTGTGGTGATGTGGTATATTATTTGCAATATGCAGGTGGAGCATTGCTTAAACATTCTAATTACTTTAACCTGTATAAAATCTATGTAAATTACTATATGATTTTAGTTGCTATGCTATGACTATGGAGTTTTTGCAGGAAATAATCTTTGAATTTTAGTCTAAATTAAGTAATGAAATATTACAGTTTTGGAAAATTGACAATTTTATTGAATGTACTAAAGATAAATTATGAATGGCCTCTGACGTCAAAGATTAATGCCGTTCTAAAGTCATTACAAAGAATGCAAAGCAGGTTTGTCACTAAATGATTAAACTGTTCCTACGTCACCTCAGGAGAGTGCATTTCAGTGTCCAACACCTAGAATTACATTGCTTCTAGCTATTACACAAGCAGTTTGGATGCTGATATTGAAAATCTATCAGTTTAATCTTTTTATATTGATTTGTTGTGGCTATTTCTTTTGCCACTCTTTCTTTAGTAATAACACAAGAGCATTACGGGTCAAAAATCTAATTTGCCTGGCTACACCATTGAATAACATTCTTCTCTAGACACCTTAATATGAGATAAATGCTGCTGGAGGTGAATGTGTATTTCAAATAAATTGGTTTACAGTATTTAATTTCATCACGCTGAAGCAGTAAAAAGTCAAAAGGGTGGTGAGTCAATATAACTTTTCTTTTCCGAGCTGTTTATTAAAAAGTTCGATTTTCTGAAGTCAACAAACTGATATTTTGTTTTTTATCCCAGATGTCAGTATGAGGAAACTGATGTGAATTAAAGTGGTTAAACATCTTTGAGTGGAATATTAAAATCAGAGAAAGTAAATGTTTTAAAAAAAGAACCTTTAATATAGCAAGTGCAGTTATACTTTTTAAACAATCTTGCTTTCTAGGATATGCCCTCATTTTGTCGTTCTGTTTTCCTATTTCACTCAAGCTGCAGTAAATCACTGTTTTAAATTAGAAAATTCCATCCATCCATCCCTCCATTCTCAGAGATTTCTTATCTTAGTAAGGGTCACAGGGAGCTGGAGCCAGTCCTAAAGTAGAAATTGCTATATGAAATTAAATGCTGTTCCATACATATATTGAATGTCAGCAAAGTATTTGGATCCATTTAATTCAAAATTCATGCACTGTACTTAAGGCAGTACTCTGTAGTGCCGATTTCCGATTTTCCCATACCCGTCAAGCCTTAACTCAATGAACATTAACCTGCATATTTATAATAATATACCAGACTGGGACTTTACATTATTTTTAGTTTCTTTCAGTTGGATACACTGAATAAGATACTGATGAAATTGACCAGAAAATAAGAGACAATGACATGTCAGTTTGTGAAGGGTAGTGATAAATGGACTAAATTGTACTGCATCTACAATACATATAACTAGAGGAGATTATGGCCTAGTGCAGTGGTGGCAAACCTATGGCATGCGTGCCAGAGGGGGCACTCAGAGCCCTCTATGTGGGCACTCGTGCCATCGCCCCAGCACAGAGTTTGTTACTAGAACGCCAAAGGGATGCGGGGCCGGGTTGCTCCCCTCCCCCTCCCCACGTGCGTCTGTCGACATTTCTCACATCACCTGCCCCTCTGCCCAGCAGCCCAATGGGAACGCTTCCTCCCTCACCAATCTGGGGTAAGGTGGGCAACTCACATGCGGCATGAGGGTGTGACGCGGATGGCAACCTGCTGAGTCTGTGGCGAAGGTGATTCCTGTGGTGGGGTTGGAGGGGATGTGGTATAGCGGGTCCATAGCTCAAAAATTGAAAAGGCCAGTTTTAATAGATAATCGCCGCTCTCGCGGCATAGAGGGGGGCGTGGAAGTGTGGCCGGAGCAGTTCCTGGGAGCTTCGTGATGCGGGCGGTCCTCACTCAAGAGCATCTGTAATTCTTGCCGGGAGCTGCTAATCACCTCACGTCCCCTGATCCACGTCCCCGTAATATATAATAGAAGCGTGAGGCGGATGGAAAGGGGAAAAAAAAGAGCGAGAGAACGGGAACGGAGGTTAATGGGGAAGACCTGCGTGAAACACTTGAGAAGACAGAAGGGATGACAAAGGACAGCACAGTTAGTTCTGAAAATGAAATCCTTAAAGTGTGGAATTCTCTGCCAAATAATTTTAAGTCAATAAAAGCACTTGGGATTGCTTTCCTTACTTTGTTTGGATCATCTTTTGCTTGTGAGCAGCTGTTTTCAGCTTTGAATTATATCAAATCTGACACCAGAAACAGACTAACAGATGACCTGAGTGCTGCATGTGTTGCTCTCAAACTTACAAAGTATGAGCCAAGGTTAGACAAATTATCAGCATGCATACAACAGCAAAAATCACATTAATTATTCAAAAGCATGCCAAATGCAAACGTTTACCTTTCAATAAAAAGTTGTTTGTATCATTGAAAGCTGTTATTGTATTTTTTCATTTAAGACAAAAGATGCTAATGTATGAGCTGTTATTTCTAAACTAAAACCTCGTTATTCAGGTTAAATTGCCGTGTTGGCACTTTGCGATAAATAACTGAGTTTTGGGTTGCAGTTTAGGCACTAGGTCTCTAAAAGGTTTGCCATCACTGGCCTAGTGGTTAAATGGCTGGGCCTGATAGCATGACAGGAAAATGGTTCAAATCCTGACAATAACACTCTATACCAGTGGTTCTCAAATTCAGGTGCCCCTGTCATTGCAGCTTTTCATCCTAATCAGCTTCTGTTTTTAATTGGACTTTGACTTTAATTTAATAAAAATAAGAATAGATTTTATTTATATAGCACATTTCTCATGCTGCCCTGCGGTGGGCTGGCGCCCTGCCCGGGGTTTGTTTGTGCCTTGTGCCCTGTGCTGGCAGGGTTTAGCTCCAGCAGATCCCCCGTAACCCTGTGTTAGGATATAGCGGGTTGGACAATGACTGACTGACATTTCTCATGTGCAAAGCGCTTCACAGGAATTCGGAAAGAACAACAGAACATATAAAACATTGGATACAAATAATAACTGCAATAAACACTAAATAAAGATAAATACATGATATACAAAGTATTGAAATATAATAAGAGACAATAAAACAAAGAAAACCCTAAACAAATAACATAATTTCTAATACAAACACAAATCTTTCTGAGCATTAGGACACAGAGGTTAAACTAAAAGAAGGGTCAGAATGTCACAGTAAGTTAAATGCCTTCTTGAACAAATAAGTTTGAAGTTGATTTTTGAAGGAATGAATTAAGTGTCATGAGTTTAGGAGTCCGGGGAAGTTGGAAGTTCTCTGGTTTTTTTTGATTAAACCAGGAATTAACACATTGGATATGCTCATTTGTTACAAAATGAAATACGAATTTGTGTAAGATCTATTAGAATTGATTCTTTTTTTAATGTTCTGGTTGTTTTAATCTAGTTATTTACTGAAAAGCACACAAGTGGGTAATAGTGAAATAAGCTGGCCATTAGTATTCCTGGTTGTCTGCACTGCTCTCTATTCAGCTTGATGTTGATTGTCAGTAGTCAAATACAATACTAATACAAATTTGGCAAACTCCAAATAAAAATTGAATTGCAAAGAAAAATAACAAAACAAAGTTAATCATCAAAAGATATAGCAAAGAATCTTGCTATTTCTAATTGTAAAAGCTCACACTGCTGCACTGAATGAAAAAAAAATAAAAGGAAGATGGGAAGTTAATTAAACAATGAGATTAAATTAAAAATAAAAATGACTCACTGATTGTGTCATCAATTTGGACAAAAACCTGCAGCCAAGGACTGAACTTGAGAACTACTGTGCTATACCACATGGGGCAGTTAATTAAATATGCATATAGTCGAAATAAATCATTTAAAACTAATTCAATTTTCCATGAAAAACACTGTTATATGTAGTGCTCACCAAAAAATGACCCACATACAGTATAATATGGAATTTCCCTGTGTTTTATGTTTTATTACTCTGTGCTAAGCAATATATAATCCTCTTATTTGAATGACTGATAGCATAATCATTTAATTTATGATCATGTGTATTTAATAATAATAATTCATTATATTTACATAGCACTTTTTGAGGTATTCAAAGCACTTTACACAGTGAGCGGGGAGCTATCTTCAAACACCAGTAATGTGCAGTATCCACCTGTATAATGTGACAGCAGCCATTTTGCACCAGTAGACTCACCACACATTAGCTATAAGGTGGTGAAGGGGTAAGAAAATGGACACAGGAGATGATTAAAGGACAATTTAGCCAGGCTACTCCCTACTCTTTACAAAGGATTCCTAGGGATCTTTAATGACCACAGAGAGTCAGGGCCTCCGTTTTATGTCTCATCCTAAGGACAGCACCATATTTACAGCACAGTGTACCTGTCACTGTACTGGGACATTGTGATTCACATTCAGACCACATTGTAGGCATCCCATGATCACCTCACCAACACCTTTTCCTGCAGCAACCCAAGCTTTTTCCTGGTTGGTCTCCCATCCTAGTACTGGCCTGGCCCAAACATGCTTAGCTTCAGGAGGAGGATCTGTTCTAAAGTGCATGTGGTATGGCTGCTGGTTAAAGTTAATGAGGAAGATAAACTCTATCACCAACTTAATTTACAGCCATTTAAGTCAGGTTGAGTTTTCTTTATGCATTTCCTAGTCTGCCTAGAAAGAAATTCCTTCCTCCATTAATTTTGGAACCTTTTTTTGAATGGAATGGGTGAGTACAGAGCAAGCAGTGTGGTGTAGTGGTTAAGGCTTTGGACTTCAAACCCTGAGGTTGTGGTTTCAAATCCCACTACTGACACTGTGTGACATTGTTTAAGTCAATTGCCCTACCTGTGCTCCAACTGGAAAACCAAATTAAATATAACCTTTTGTAGCATAAATGTACCCTTAGATAAAGGAAAATTTAATGTAAATACAACCATTAGGTTACCCTCATTTTTCCATCAATTTAATTCCATACACTTTCTTTTAGAAATGAATAACCTAATGAAATAGAGCTTAAACTTATGCCTGGTAGAAAAAAACCCCCTAATTTTCTAGCTTATATACTGGCCTTTGGAATGTGTCTAGTTATAGCATACACCTCTGTAAAAAGTTATGTGTGTATGCGTGTTGCACATAACTTTCTAAAATGTATTCCTTACTAAAATTCCTTTCATCATAGCTTATTATGGGTACGTGAAAATTCTCCTGAGGGACGAGCAATGATTGGATGCACATAAAGTAGGCAGATGGTTATGTTCACTATTTCTTTCACAGAAAAACTGAAAGCATCTGGAATGTCTGTCATTTCCCTTAATCTTATTCACAGTGTTTATAAATACTCCCTGGGCTTTCTGCAGTCTACTTACTGCATGCTACACTGTAAATGCTTTGCTTACAAATAAACAGCGTGCTGCTATGTGATGGATTTGGGAGATGTTATTGATTGAATGATGCGATTCTGGTATAAAATGGGTATAGTCACCTTATCATAGTCCTTTACTAAATAAAGATGAAGGTTTTAAGACATTTGCACCAGCAGGCTTTTTATTACTGAAGAAAAGTGCAGATCTCAGCATTTAAGTTGATTTATGAGTGTCTTGCCACATGGCCTATAAGGGAGCTCACCTGCTGTGTATGAGCTTAATCACAAGGCGTACAGGTAGCTGACAGCAGGGACTGCTATTTTGGAAATACTGAATTTATCTTACTGTTGGACAAGTATTTGATTGATTGTATTTTCATGAGGTGCAGAAGAAATAGAGAAAATATTTCATAATATTATATAATGAATTCAGAAGCAACTTTTGTACAAGTATTTTGTGAGTTAAGTGGGTAATATACTGCAAGAACTACTACTGATACTGTTATTTATTGTATGGCCATTAAAATTTTTGTCAATAGATTTTTTCAGTTAGTTAATGTCCGTAGTGTGTTAGTGATACTGTACATGTATACCAGAAGGTTCTTACAGAAACCACATAATATTTTAACAAATAGCTAATGCTATGAAAAAAAACATGCGGATAAAGATTTATGTCTTACCTGCATCACTATGCCACAATGAATGTGCAGCGCATGCATTTCACATAAAATGAATGTGTATGTAAATATTCAAGCCACATTTAGATTACATAATTTAAAAATCACAGATATTGTTTCAGATTTCTTCACCAATTCATGTTCAGGCATCAAGACGTGCTATACAGAAAACAGAGCCCTGGTCCTTTAAAACCATTTGTTTGATTGAAACTTGAAATGTTGCCGACTGTCATGATTCAGCCACACAAAGATATCAAAAAGGGATGATGTTCTGTCTGCATTTGGGCAGAGGAGCATTTTTAATGATAAGGACAGTAAGAAGATACTGTCAAAAAACATGGTCGTGTCATAACTGTAAAGTCAAAAATACTGTAGTTAAAGTCTGTGGTGGATTACCGGCTTCTTTCTCCGGCCCTCACCCCCAGGCCGCCAGGAGGAGCTCTCCCAGCAGCGTGGACATGCCCCAAGTTCCAGCAGGGCCTCATGGACTATGTAGTTTTTATACACAGCCCTGCTGGATACCTTGGGGGCCACCAGGCGTCGCTGTAGGGGGGCTCGTAGGCTCGCATGTGCCCTATAACCTGGGAGTACGTCACGGTCACGTGACAGGAAGAAACAACGTGCTCCCGGGTTGAAGAAAAGGACTGTTTACCCTGACCCGGAAGGGAAAAGGAACTGTGGACTGTTGAACGGGAACACCTCCGGGTCAGGGTGTATAAAAGGACTCTGGGAAGCCCAGTACACTGAGCTGAGCTGGGAGGTAGGGTGGCAAAGTGTCTGGGCGAGGAGGATTGGTTATTGAGAGAATTGTAGTGTTTATGAGTGGGGTGTGGAAAGTGCTTTGTGCACGGTATTTTTATAAAATAAAGAATATTTATACTTTCACCTGGTCATCAGAGTGGTACCTGAGGGTTCAAGAGGTGGACAAAGCCTCTATCTGTCACAAGTCAAAATGTGAGAAAAATTGTAAAAAAACAATTCAGGGCTTCAAGTTTGGAACCATAAGGATTTGTTTTTTTAAAGTTAGTGAAAAACAAGGAAATTATATCGGCATTCTCAGATAGTAAACATACGTCAATGTGGACTTTTAACCTGTCACACTAATAATGCAGAAGTCATGACCTTCTATGCCATACCCTCAGGAAATAGGGCTAGTGTCATACCAATATTATTAGTGAAAGTGTGGAAACCACATACAAAACAAGATGGTGTCAGAAACTTTCATTCATTCATACATACATTCTTTCATTAATTCATTCACTTTCCACCATTTATCCAAGACTGGGTCACACATGCAATAGTCTTATCAGTGAGGCTCACTTGCCAGCTCATAATACGGGATCCCAATGCATTACCAGACTATCTGGGAGATATAATCCTCCTGGCAGGTCTTTTTTCTTCCATGCGATCTTCTCCCAGCTTGTCGTGCCCATAAAACCTCTGCAGGAAAGTGTCAGGAAGGCATCTGTATTGGATTATCGAAACCACCTCTACAGTGCATCCGGAAAGTATTCACAGCGCATCACTTTTTCCACATTTTGTTCTGTTACAGCCTTATTCCAAAGTGGATTAAATTAATTTTTTTCCTCAGAATTCTACACACAACACCCCATAATGACAACGTGAACAAAGTTTACTTGAGGTTTTTGCAAATTTATTAAAAATAAAAAAATTGAGAAAGCACATGTACATAAGTATTCACAGCCTTTGCCATGAAGTTCAAAATTGAGCTCAGGTGCATCCTGTTTCCCCTGATCATCCTTGAGATGTTTCTGCAGCTTAATTGGAGTCCAACTGTGGTAAATTCAGTTGATTGGACATTATTTGGAAAGGCACACACCTGTCTATATAAGGTCCCACAGTTGATTGTCTATAGACCTCCGAGACAGGATTGTCTTGAGGCACATATCTGGGTAAGGTTACATAAAAATTTCTGCTGCTTTGAAGGTCCCAATGAGCACAGTGGCCTCCATCATCCATAAGTGGAAGAAGTTCGAAACCACCAGGACTCTTCCTAGAGCTGGCCAGCCATCTAAACTGAGCGATCGGGGGAGAAGGGCCTTAGTCAGGGAGGTGACCAAGAACCCGATGGTCACTCTGTCAGAGCTCCAGAGGTCCTCTGTGGAGAGAGGAGAACCTTCCAGAAGGACAACCATCTCTGCAGCAATCCACCAATCAGGCCTGTATGATAGAGTGGCCAGACTGAAGCCACTCCTTAGTGAAAGGCACATGGCAGCCCGCCTGGAGTTTGCCAAAAGGCATCTGAAGGACTCTCAGACCATGAGAAAGAAAATTCTCTGGTCTGATGAGACAAAGATTGAACTCTTTGGTGTGAATGCCAGGCGTCACGTTTGGAGGAAGCCTGGCACCATCCCTACAGTGAAGCATGGTGGTGGCAGCATCATGCTGAGGGGTTGTTTTTCAGCGGCAGGAACAGGGAGACTAGTCAGGATAAAGGGAAAGATGACTGCAGCAATGTACAGAGACATCCTGGATGAAAACCTGCTCCAGAGCGCTCTTGACCTCAGACTGGGGCGACGGTTCATCTTTCAGCAGGACAACGACCCTAAGCACACAGCCAAGATATCAAAGGAGTGGCTTCAGGACAACTCTGTGAATGTCCTTGAGTGGCCCAGCCAGAGCCCAGACTTGAATCCGATTGAACATCTCTGGAGAGATGTTAAAATGGCTGTGCACTGACACTTCCCATCCAACCTGATGGAGCTTGAGAGGTGCTGCAAAGAGGAATGAACAAAACTGGCCAAGGATAGGTGTGCCAAGCTTGTGGCATCATATTCAACAAGATTTGAGGCTGTAATTGCTGCCAAAGGTGCATCGACAAAGTATTGAGCAAAGGCTATGAATACTTATGTACATGTGATTTCTCAGTTTTTTTATTTTTAATAAATTTGCAAAAACCTCAAGTAAACTTTTTTCACATTGTCATTATGGGGTGTTGTGTGCAGAATTCTGAGGAAAAAAATGAATTTAATCCATTTTGGAATAAGGCTGTAACATAACAAAAGGTGAAAAAAGTGATGCGCTGTGAATACTTTCTGGATGCACTGTATTTGCTCCACTTGATGTTAGAGGATCAGCAGCTCCTCGTGGGTGTCTGTCTTTCTCACCTTATCCTTAAAGAAGAGCTCAGACACCCTGCTCATTCCAGCTGCATGTACCCATGTTCTCATCCTTTTGGTCACTGCTTAAAGCTCTTGACCATAGGTGAGGTATGAAAATAGATCAACTGGTAAATCAAGAGCTTTGCCTTTTGGCAAAGACCAGACTCTGAGATATAAATCTCTTCCACTTAATGGAGTAACTCACCTTCCACTTGGACAGGACAGTCTGCCTTTTTCCTACTATGACTATGACCCCAGATTTGGAGGTGCTGATCCTCTTCCCTGCTGCTTCACACTCGGTCAGAAATTGCTCCAATGCATGCTGGAGTTCACAGCCTGATGATGCCAATAGGGCAATTCTAAGGCCTCCAAATTGGACAATCTTCCCTCCCTGCCTGCGCCATGATATCCTGTCCATGAAAATCAAAAACAGAACAGGAGACAAAGCACAGCCGTGACAGAGCCCCACAGCCAACTGAGTATAAAAACACAACTTTCACTGTGATTATACAAGACCGATTAGCCTTTATTAGGGGCTGAGGAACCCTGTACTTTCCCAGCAAACCAACAGAATTTCTCAAGGAAACAGTCATAGGCATAAAACACATGTAAATCATTTTGGGCATACTCACATGCCCCTTTCAGAACCCTCATGAGGGTAAAGAGCTGCTTCACTGTTCCACGGCCTGGATGGAATCCACTTTGCTCCTCCTAGATCTGAGGTTCTATGACTGGATGGAATCTCATTTTCATTACCATGGGGTAAGGTTTCCAAGGGAGGCTGAGGAGTATGATCCCTCAATAGTTAGAGCACAAACTCTGGTCCTTTCTTTTTAAAAATGGGGACCTCCACAGAAGTCTACCAAAACAGGGGCACCTCTCCCAACGACCACTCAATATTGGAAAGGTGTGTCAGCCCTGATAGTCCAACAATGTCCAGAAATATGCCAGAAAAAAACAAAATAATTTTAACAATTATAAATAATAGTTAAATACAAAAAACTGATGTCACATTGAAAGATCCATACTTAAAAACCTAAAATATCAGAGAAAAACATGCTTAAGGTTCAGTAACAAATTCAACTCAAAACAGTTGTAGGCGTGAAAATAGCAAAAGCCTAATCAGCACTTCACCTTAATTTGGCTCCCCCCAATGATGGCCTACACAGGCCCAAAAGTGCAGCTCAGACTTTTATATTACCAAATGTTTAATGTCCACAAATATGATGGCAAGAAAACCATTAAAAAGGTCTAGTCAAAGAACAAAATACAGTGTCCTTTATTTTTGAAAATTCAAAAGGATTGACAAAAAAAGAAAGCAGCATCCAAAATAAAGACTAAATTAAGAGCCAAAATAACTTTGCCCAAAAGGCATACAGTATAATAGTGAACAAGTCCATAAACATAAAATCAGAAACAGTGTGAGTGGAAGGAGGGCTCAAAACCAGAACATCCAAAAATCATATCAAGCACAATCCACATGACAGGTAAACAACATCAATGCGGAAGCAGTCCAACTATCAGCTACTGCTTCTTAAATAGCAGTGGAGCTCACCAGCTGCAGCAGTAGGTGGCCCTGCCCCCCTGGACTTAACATACAAGACACAAGAGACATCATTTATAAGACAAAACACCAAAAAACAAACATACATAAAGTAAATTATCAACAAACAAAACAATATTCATTAAAACATACAATATAAAAAACAGAACAATAATATTTACGAAATAATATTTGAAAGACATTAAAAGATGAAATAAACAGAAAACACGCTTGTGATTGGATGTTGGACACTTCATGTCTGAGCCATCACTCACTGTTGTCAAAGGACAAATTAAACTGATATTTACAACAAACCCAAAACTGACAAGTAAACAAAGCATACAAATGTGCATATTATATTTGTTAGGATATCTGACCATATGATACAATCTCTGGAGAAGGCAGTATTGAATTGTTTCTTATTGGCATGCATTGCAGCGGATGTCTTATGGGACTTGAAGAACATGTCTTAGTACTCTGTGTAGTGTAGAATAATTTTAGTGTTGAGAGCAGGAGTGGGCAGGATTATACTTGTTCCGATGTTTAAATAGGCAGGATTGAAGTGAAAACTTTACATGCAAAGTGGATTGGAATTCTGCTATTCTTAACAACATATCAATCAAATTACAAAACAGTATAAAAAAAACAATCATGAAAATAAACTAATTTGCTGAATGTTATTATCTGTCCTTAAGGAACTTTTATTAGCTTGAACTTTGGATCTGACAGAACTCCTCCTAGACCACTGAGTTCATCATATCATATCATCTGAATTGAATTGATCTCCAGACCCTATGCTATAAAAGTTAACAAAAGTGGTTTAGTGCCTGCTATATTTTGCCCACTACAGGCGTTACTCAAATACTGTAAAGTACAACAAAGAACATAAAACACTTTCATTGGTCTTGTGAGCTGTCAGAGTTGGATACCTGAGACAGGCAACAATGACATTTTCATATTTTTTAATATTAGATATATTCTGTATTCTAACAATCCTGGTGGGAAATATTTGATATATCTTGTATTCTAACAATCCTGTACATACTTCTTAGTAGTATAGAGCTACCAAGATGAGATAAGCATAGAAATCTCAAGGAAACAAAGGGAATGGAAACACCTCAAAAAAAGGGAAAGACTCTTAAAAGAGCTGCTGAATTTGATGTCAAAGACAGTGGTGTTTTATGGCATGCCACAGTTCGATGAAGAGGAGACAGACATAGGCTTCAATCAGCCAAGTTCTTTCATTGAGGAAGACTCTAGACCTGCTGCCAGCAGATCATCTACATGAGCCCGCATTCAGTTGAGGAGTGATGGTTCATCACATTTACAACTCAAAGTAAAACCCTTGTTACCACTTTCTGTAATCCAAACACACAAATGGTGTATCACCCCTATATCAACACCAAATGACTTCGTAATTTGAAAAGACTGATTTTCCCAACTTAAGAATGCTGATAATTGCTCTCAGGATAGATATTCAGGTGAGGAAAGAAATTAATATTAACTTGCCTAAATTTGTGCCAGTAGATGAAATATCATGAGGCACAGTCAAGTATGTAACTCAAGGTAAATCAAGGAAAATTAAGAAAAAATGTAATGTAAAGAATAAAATTAGCAAAAACAAGAATAAAATTGAGAATAAAATAAAAATATCTGTAGCTTAAATTAACAACTGTGACTAAATTGGAACAAATGGCAATCAGTGACCATAAAAGAATAACTGAAAATACTCCAAAATAAATGTGTGGGGTCTGAAGAAAGTTCAAAGCAGAAAAATATTACACTTCCTTACTAGAATCAAAAAATCCAGTGAAATTTGCAGCAGAATTCAGGGTAAAGACCAGAAATCAATACCCTCCTGGATAAAGAAAACATGCTACTTTTCTTCAAAAAGGGAAAAATTTTTGCTTGAAAACAGTTAAATCCATATATGTCTGAGTTTCTCTGCTACAGCCACTGGAATGAGAGCATCATTTTACAGCATCAAACAGCACCCAGCCTAGCTCAGATTAATTATGGATATCCACGGTCATACTTACAGCTCTCAGGAGGAAACTGTAGAAGAGCTAAAGACTATAATTCCCACAATTTTAAAGACATAAATAGGTCCTATAAAGAACTGGAGCAGAGATTGCAAATGGGATCCCCTAAAGTCCACATTAAACACTTGAAACAGAGCAATCCAAAGCCGAGTATTAGCAATGTATGAGAGTTTGGGTAAACCTCATATGCCTGTGATATTTCCTGTGATTAATTTAAAGTTGCTAAAACATTGTTATTAATTAAACAAAACAAAAAAAAAACGTCTGATTTGTATAGTGTTATGTTTGCTAAAGCTTGTGAGGAGAAAATTCAACAAAAGGCACAACTCCACTTGAAGCATCCATCCTTCATCTAAGCCACAAAGAAACAACCATTAAAAAAAAAACTCTTTCCTCAAATTTTGTTATTTTCATCTTAATTCACCACAATACTCTGCTTTACTCACCTTTAACAAAACAAAGTGTGAAACTGCCATACTGAGTAGATGTATATATCAGGTACATGTGCTAGCTGTATCACAAAATAAAACTTCCACAATTTTATAAATGCCAAACAAGATGATTTTGTGTTGTGTTATAGTGTTTTGTTATTATGTTTTGTTTCTTAAATAAAAACATAAAGAACCAAATTATTTTATACATGTTATGCTCCATGACTAACTCTTCATTGGCTATGACTCAGTCAGTCCTTCTTTTATAATGCTACACCTCCAAGTTACATATACTTTGAGAAATTATTTATCAAACTTCACGTATCCCATTTTGTTGAAATGATAACCATGTTCTTGTCATGGTTAATAAATGCTGTGGCTCTGTGCAGGAGTCAAAGGTCTTGATATAAAAGTTGGGGTGCCAACTGCGTCACCCCATTTAATTGAACAGAAAGTTCAAACAAAAATAAATGTTTCATGGTGTTTAGGCATCTTGCCCTTGGGCTTCAAATAAACAAAAATGGCATTTTTAGATATAGGTTCAGGGTTTGTTTGCTCAGGAGCTCCGTCTGGCGGGTCACTCTTGCCAAAAAGACGCCTTCTTCCAGATATTGTTAAAGCCGGGGAACCGGTAGGGGTAGGGCTAAGCACCCTCACTCTGCAGTTTCTCCATGTTGTATGGAGAGAAAATAAGGAGGAGGAGACAAATTTAGCGACAGCACCCCTTCTCATTCTGGTGGGTTATTACATATAAGGGGAGATCCTTTGATGCTGTAGTGTGCGGTTGGGTCCCTTGCCCCGCTGGGATACCTCCACACTGGGAGGACTGGGGGAGCAAGCATGGCCAGAGCGTTACCTCCCCTGGAACACTAGATGGCAACCCCACTGGGTTGCGGTGGTGCCTCGGAATCCTGTATGACTTCATGGGAGTTGGAGTTTGGTGCAGCACTGTTGGGATCCACAGGTGCTGCCAGGGGGTGCTGCAGCAGGAGATGCTGAGCCCTTATTGGCAGTTCTTCCACCACACCTGGAAGTGCTGCCGGAAATGAGTAATCAAGCACCTGGAGCACTTCCTTATAAAAGGAGCCAGCAGCCACTACTTGGAGAGCAAGAGTTGGGAGGAGGAAGATGAAGCTTGACCAGAGGAGTGGAGGAGAAGGAAAAGAGTGAAGGAAGACTTATTGTTTGTGCATTATGTTGTGCTTAGACTATGTTGAGCTTGAGGGAACAGGGAAGGCGTTACCCACAAGGTAGAAAAGAAAATAAAAAATCAGTGTGTGCCTTGAACTTATGTCCCACACTTGCCTGTGTTGGGTTCAGGTGGTGATGCCAGCCTGGTGGTCCACAACCAACATGCATGACAATACATCTATCATCAATAATATTTAGTAAAAGGAACATAAAAAGAAATGTAAGAAGATTTGTGAAAAACTAAATGTTAGTGAGGTCAGAAGAAAATCAGTTTAATAAAGGTTTTAAGAAGTCTCTCTCAAGTGTCTCAAACAACTAACTGCTGGTTCCTAAATAAAAACTAACTTCTCATTCTGAGGTCTTTCTATGCTGGAGTTCTGGAAGGGGTGAAGCCAGATGTCGGCCGGAAGGGATAACTATTGTTTGTTATCTAAGTCTTTGGAGATGGCAGTGCCTCTTTAAATTACTTTGCAGGTGTACCTTTAAAAGCAGTCCCCACAAAAGTCATATTAACAGCTCTAAACAAATGAAGGAAATTCGTCATACACAGTAATTCACTCATGCTATTTTGCCATTATTCCACAATACAGAGCTGTACGAGTTTGTATATTTTCTTCAAAGCTATCCTTACTGTCCTAAAAAAGTACAAGAATTTTAAATTGCAATGTGAGGACAGATAAATTCTCTTACTTTTTTAAAGAGGTGTAATTCAGTGGTGTTGAATGAACGTTTTAAAAGTCAAGAAGAACTTAGTGAATATGTTTTATTTTTGGCATGCATGGTAAATAATTATTTGACCCACAACACTTAAAATAGTAAAAAAAAAAACAAGCAATGGAGAAAAGTTGGTATAATATTATAGGGCATGTCATTCTAAGTTTAAGCCGCAAGTCTTGAATTGATTTAAAAATCTCAGAACTACTAATCCAAACAAAAAGATGTTGACATTTCTCAGAATACTCAGCCTATTATTTTCATCATTGAATATCCATAAGTAATTTTGAAAAGCAAGTATATTTTTTAATATCTTTATATTTTTATACATTTCAAAATCAACAACACATTGCCCATATTGGAAAACAATGAGTTTAACATCATGGTCTAAAGAAAATAACTTTAGTTCCATTAACCAAATCTCATTTTTCTGCTCTGCTTGAGTACTGGTCAGTGTAAATCTACAGGTTTGAGTCTGCATACACAAAGATAAAAATGCCAGGGTGTTTTTTTTAGAGTGATGCCATAGGGAACATCCATATGAAGGTTTCAGAAAGAACCTTTATTTATTTGGCACCGTAACAGGCTCCATACAGTAAATAACCATCATAACATGGCAAAAGATTTGTGAAATATGAATGGGTCCTGATTTTAAAAGGACTCCTGCTGCATACGCGCAGTAATACCGCCTAGTCTAGGTTTTCTTAATCCTACAGCCTACCATATATTAAAAATGTAGGGTTTTTTCTACATATTAGGAAATTTTTCAAAGCAGAAAGAACAAACTTCATAAGCAAAGAACCCTTCCCATAATTAAATGGTGCTTAGTCAAACAATAGTTCTACAAGGTACCACACAACCCAGTAAAGAACCATAATGTGCCATTAAAGGACCAGTATTTATAACAGTGTAGAAGGAAATCAAAAAACAGCATGTATGGTAATAAATTATTAAATGTGTTTTTAAAAGCCTGCCAAATTTCAGGACATTTTACCATTGTTATTTAGTAAAAAGTAGTGGAATAGGAAGTAAAAATAAATAAGAGATTAGATAAATCTGTCCATGTGAACATATAAGCTTTCAATCTCTTCCTCTTACAAACGCATGCACTCACATTCTAGGTCCTATCGACACTAATGTGCTACCTTTTCTGGTGTTCCCACTATGGCAAACTCTGGACTTATAAAAGACACTTGCTTCTTACGATATAAATGGAAACAACAGAAAAGTTATTTTAGATAATAGATTTAGATCATAGATAATTTACAATTATCAAAAAAAAAAACAGAAATGAAAGTCAGTCATACTGTGACAAACGTCCTTGTGTTAAAGTATAGTTATTTTTACAAAAATGATGTTATCCAGAAGGGATCCTACTCCGTTGGGCCCTTGAACAATGCTCATAAACTGAAAATTGCTCCAGGGGCACTGTACAATGGTTAACCCTGCGCTCTGATTCCCAGAGGTCATGTGAAAAGAAAATTTCCCCTCAGGAATTAATAAAGTATATCATCATCATCACCATCATCATCACCATCCTTGTTTTCAAATTTCCAGAATTAAACGCACTGCTCGAAAAATTGAGGGAACACTTAATCAACACAGTCAAACACCAAGTCAATAACATGAGCGGCTACCTTCCACTGAATCAAGCTGCACAGGTAGCCCTGCTCATCCAGGACAGCACATCCATACATGCTGTCACAAGGTTTTCTATGTCTCCCAGCACAGTCTCAAGAGCACAGAGGAGATACCAGGAGACAGGCAAGTATGCCTCATGCTACCAGTAGTACTATACAATACAAAACAATTTATTTTTGTATAACCCAACATCACACAAAAAGTGCTGCAATGGGCTTTAACAGGCCCTACCTCTTGACAACCCCCCAGCATTCTCTAAGAAGACAAGGAAGAACTCCCAAAAAACCCCTTGTAGGAAAAAAAAGGAAGAAACCTTGGGAAAGGCAGTTCAAAGAGAGACCTCTCTCCAGGTAGGTTGGGCGTGCAGTGGATGTCAAAAAGAAGGGGGTCAATACAATACAATACACAGAACAGAACACAAGTAATCCTCAATGCAGTATAAAAATAAAAATATCACAAGTACAGAGCAGAATTTAACAGTAGATGATATCACATAATACGATTTGGATTTGTTTAGAGTCCTGGAGACCTCAGCCATCACGCTGCCTCCCCCATTTGACCATTCCACAGCTGAGACAGCATTGGGCCAACCAATCCGATGAAAGGACCCATCTACCCGACGATTCCTGTGATCCTCCATCAGGGATGACTTTACCTTAGGCAGGCCAAAAAACTTGGCAGATGGGCTATGGCACCAAGTGCCACATTTGGGTACCGAGAAGAGAAACAGAATAGGTGAGGGTAGTAACAAATTATAACTGTCATGTTACTTATGTTTTAGTGCTAATGACTAACAACACAAATGCAGTCTGTACAGTTAATCAGCAGCTCTAGTCAGGATATGCTAAACTGAGTAGTAGTACCAGTAGTGAGAAGGACCGTAGAAAAATGCAAAACTAGAGAAAATCAGTCAGGAAGGATAAGGAGAGAGCAATTGTCTGTGGCCACCACTTGCAAAACCATTCCCTTTTTGGATGATTGTCTTGTTGTGGCCTCTCCAGTGCACCTGTTGTCGCTTTCATTTGCACTAAAGCAGGTGAAGTTGATTCACAATCGCTTCTGTTTACTAACTGGACAGATTGATACCCCTGAAGCTTAACTAACTTGGTGTTAGACTGTGCTGATTAAGTGTTCCCTTAATGTTTTGAGCAGTACTATATATTTAAAATCTTCTGAGTTAAAAATGCTATTTTTGTGTGGTATGACATTTTATTCCTGGGGTTATTAAAATGGGTAGATTACCTGAAAAGCTACTTTCTGCTGCCCAGAATAGTGCTTCATTATTTTATGTCTGAAACAGTTCTCAAGACTAAGAAGGTGGCTTGCATTTTTAATTCTAAGTTTTCCTTGTGTGAGTGAATGTGTCCCACCAAGATTTGGTCACTGGATTCCGAATTTTGGGGCTTCAAACCCCATGAAGCTAATCTGGACAATATGAATACACATACAGGTGTTAGTTCAATAGTTTAAACTATTAAGTACAAGGAAAACAAGTGTTGGGGGGATTTGGGGGCAGCACTGTAAATGCATACAAAATTAGAAAGAAATGCAACAAAAGTAATATTTTCCATCATTAGGATAAACATAACTATCAATATTACGAAGTATCTGTTTTACATCCTAACATTAAATGATTCAAATACATAGAAGCATAATGTTAAATCATTTAAAGCACCCTATGCCAAAATACAGACCTGCAAAACGGGAAAACTAATATGCTGCATATGAAGCGTGATTCATACATCGTAAATAAACGTAAAATGTGAAAAGTCTAGTAAATAAATATGACATGAAGTGCATGTTTCCAAACTATCTATATATTTGAATTATCGCATAACTAAATCAAACATAGTTTACTTTCAATTGAGAACAAAATGGACCTGAATTATTTATTGCAATGCAGAGGCTTGTATTGAACACAAAGTAAGACGTAATGGGCTGAGAAAGATAATTTTAATCAAGTGCTGGGAAGAGGTTCTTTCCAATTTCCTGATGTAATAGTGCACTGTCTCACACCATTTGCTGTGTACCATGTTTTCCAATCTTCATAAATGTCTACTTATCCTACTGCAATCATTTTGGTTGAAATGGATAGGAAAAAGAAATAATCATAACGCATTATGAAAACCAGCTCAGAATTTGATTCATTTATGTTTTGATCATAGGTTGCATTAAAAAAAGAATGTTTCACAGCTTGTGGTTTAATTTAAAAAAAAACAATGAAATATCTGTATCTGTGTACCCACAATTAGATACTTTACATTTATGAGGTTTCTTTAAAAATGTCCACACTTTGACTCCAGGCTGTTCTTGTGTGGTAGATTGCCAAGACACTTTAACCCTTAGTCTGGTGGTTTGATGCCAGCCACAGTTGACCTGGCTGTCAGTGTACAAGCTGTCCCTGACTTGAAAACATTTTTTTTTCCCCAACTCCACTATGACATGAATAGAAATAAATAAAAAAAAAGCAATGAACTGTAGCAACATTTAGTTTCTAAGTGTAAATCGATAATTGCTACATCTGGTATAATTAATATAATGTAGTAACACATATATTACATTCTTTACAGTTCTTATGCTTTCATTTCAGATTGTAAGAAAACCATCAGATGGAATCCCTACAGAGAAAAAAAAACCACACACACTTTATATTTTAGCGACTGCATTTCTTTGGTGTGTGTACATCTGTTTTCAAAGAATATGGAAAAAATACTGACAAAAATGTATAATGTGCCCACTGAATCATAACTGCTTGAAAAAAATTAAAAAAAAGGTAATCTGGCAAAGTATACAAATGTGTAAATTGAACACCATTTTAAATTCTGGTGTGCCTTTTGAAAGGATACATCCCAAAGACGTGTGTGTTAGGTTAATATGTGACTGTAAACAGGCCCTGTATGAGTGACTGTGCCCTACGATGGACTAGCGGCCCCTCTTGTATTAGATCTTGTCTTGGACCGGTGATCCTAAAACTGAACTAAGAGGGTCCACTTAATCAACAGATACAGTAAAGGGCAATTCTCAGACTCTTGTTATGGACCAATGCAGGAGAAAAACATAAAGGTTATCCAATAATTGTTAATGATTCACCATTGTGTACTCTGTCAGGATACAACAAAACACGCTTCACAGAAAAAAGGCATCTTGAGGATTGTAGAAACATAAAAGACTGAGGTATGAGCCATTTCAGAATGATAGAATACAAGGACATTGGTTAAAGTACATTGGTTAAACAGTACAGTATACTATGTGGATGTTGGTTTGGTCTATGTTACTGACTATGTGACACTAAATTAGTATTTTAAAATGTTATAATCCGCAAGAGTACAAGTAAGGAAATAACTACACTTTGATTTTTATAAAGTATTAGCTAATAAATCAAAATTTAATTGTTGACTCTACATTTGTCTGATTACAGGTATGTAAATGGTATGTAAGTGTTTTTTGATGGACTGGCAGTAGTGGTTTCTGCCTTGTGCCTAAACATGCCAAAAATGGCTCTGAAATTGGATTAAACAGATTTGGAAAATAGATATGTGAGCAGATATGTGTAATTTTGGTACTAGACATGGTTTATTGGAAGGTTAAAGGCAATAAGATGTGAAACATCCTTGCTTCTTTAATGGACCAGTGGCCTAGGGGTGACATGCAGCTTTAGCTGTATTGCTGAATAACTACATGTCATTTGAGGGCGGGGTAATGCTGACCCTAATCACATGTGAGTTACTTGGATGCCACTTAGCTAATTACATAACCCAAAGGGGTTAAGTAACAGAGAAAGTAATATATAATTCTATTGGAGATGTTTCATAAAAAATGCTTCATAGATAGAATGAAGGGGAGAGCCAATCATCTTTGTTGTTTTTTTCAGGCAAGATTACTCCACTGTTAACCATTCCCATGAGTTGTAAAGCAAATGTGAGAAAGGAAAAATGGTAATACTAAAGTCAGAAGATCTCTGTTTTTACATCAGTTTAAACAGAATAAGTAGTGTGTACAGGCATTGCAGCTTTACAGTTTAATCTATGGGTCAAAGAGTCCTGAGCAAATAACAATTCTGAATCTAAGATCTCCTAACTGGTCAAAATCATGTCTTTTTCTAACCCACCTAATCCAGACCAGGGTTACAGGGTCTGCAGGTGAGTTTTGCAGGATTAAATGGCTGGAGACTATCCCAGCTAGCAGAGGGCACAAGGCAGGAACAAACCATGGACACCAGGGAGCAACAGACTACCTGTCAGGCAAACTGCAGTTTGTGAGACTCAAGGACTGTTTCTGATACGGATGTGAGCAACACAAGGAACAATCATGTCTCCTTTTCTCTTTACTGTGTACACCTCTGTTGTGATGTGAAATTTTGCATACAACTTGATAAATAATTTGTAACTTAGGCAAAGCAATGTAATATTAGTGTTACATTAATAAGAAGCATTCATGTTTACCCCCCTCCCCCCCCACCCCTTTTAGGAATGGGTCTCTTTGAATTTTCCGATAGGGTTGGGAGGGAAGTGCCTCAAACAAGTTTGGTGTTTCTCTGCTAAAATCTCTCTCTCAACCCCCACACAAAGCCAGGCTGCCTAACTGCCAAGCTTTACCTTAACATATGATTTGGGGGGGCAGGTGTGATGATGTTCTATCCCCCCATTGTTCTGAAGTATGGCTGCTTGGAACTGGCTTGTATCAAAAGCTTTAAGTACCATGACGCCCTATTGGCTCTAGGGGTTGGACAGAAAATCTATACATTTGCTTACTTTACCCAGCTCTATTTCTCTTACCATACTGATGAAGAAACATCTTACAACATGAACTGAAAAAGGACATCAAAATGAAAAGCATAGCTCGGCAGCCATATTGAGACAGGCATGCGGCCTGTTCTGAACAAGCTGACCAGAAATGATGCCTTAACATTTTAAGTAACTAACAAGTCTGTGTGCCGCCTGAAACTACACATCACCATTTATCAGGTTGTATGGTTGCCAATTTTCAAATGTACTTTGCATATTGTTATTATTTATGAATATTATCAATAATACATTGTTTAAATTGTAACTTAACTCCTGCTTGTCTTTTACTGCACCTAATTCTTTGAGGTTATAGATGTAGAAGGGAAGGTGTTGAGAAGTTATATGGTACAGTACCTTATAAACAGTGGTAAGTCTGGGAGATTTGAGGCATTCTGACAAAGGCTACATATTAATAATACAAAAGGGGAAAGTAGAGTAATATATTTCTCTACCAAGACAAAACAACCTCCAACTATAAATTTGTCATGTCACTTGCAGAAATTCTCAGAAATCAATAAGTGGGATGAGACACAGTATAGGTGTCAGGTGGAGAGGTTTGTTTCTTGGTGGAAAGAGAATTGTCTGCATCTTAACATCAGCAAAACAAAGGAACTGGTTATTGACTTTCACTGTACAAAAGAGTCTCTATGTCTGGTCACTACTCAGGGAGTGGATGTAGAAGTGGTCCACTCCTACAAGTACTTGGGTGTCCACATTAATGACAGGTAGGACTGGTCTTGGAACGCAGAGGAGCTATATAAGAAAGGGCAGAGCAGACTTTTTTTCCTTAGGAGTTTCTTTAGTTCCTTTAACGTGGGAAGTAACAGCCTTCACATCTTCTTTGTGCTGAGCTGATAACATCACTTCAAGAGAGGTCCACTGAATCAACAAGCTAATTAAAAGGGCAAGATAAGTTACTCTGGACACCCTGGAGGTAGTAGCAAAGGATAGAATTGAAACAAAACTCTGGGCCATTATAAACAATCCTCTCTAACACACTAAAATTGAGGACTTTAAGCCAACAAATTATTCAGCAGAAGTGTTTGAAGAAACAGTAATGGGTCTCCTATCCCAAAAGCAATACATATGCAGAATGCCTCATTGTGACTATGACAGCCAAGTCAGAATTATCTTTCTTTTATATTTTCTTCTTTTGACCAAAGTATGTGAGTATATTTATTTTATTTATTTATTTACTTATCTACCTATTTATGTATTTATTTATTTAAAAAACTTATGTAAAAAGCCAATTTCCCCACTTGGGCAAACTAAGTTCTCTCTATTGCAGGGTGAACACACACACCCAGCACACACTACGGCCAATTTAGTGTCGCTAATTCACTAACATTACATTGGTTACCTGTGTCATTCAGAATTGACTTTAAAATAATACTAATGGTTTACAATATGCAAGCTTTCGAGGCAACTCAGGCCTTCAGGCAAGAAGAAGGGGCCTGAGTTGCCTCGAAAGCTTGCATATTGTAATCTTTCTAGTTAGCCAATAAAAGGTGTCATTTTGCTTGGCTTTTCTCTACATTCATAATGGCTAACACGGTACAACACCCTAGTACTACTAATGGTTTAGAAAGCCTTTAATAATATTGCTCCATCCTATTTTTTGGAATACCTGTCCCCCTACACACCATTTCATAGCCTTAGATCTTCAAATGGAATGTCTGCTTATAATTCCCATAGCCAAGCTTAAAAGAATTGGTGAGGTGGCCGTTTGCTGTTATGCATCTAAAATCAGGAATACTTTACCCATAGAAATTCGACAGGCTTAAAAAACTACTAAGAACTCATTATTTTACTTTTCAGTTGTATTCTTAACAGAGTATATGTACATAGAAGTATTATATTCTTCAGGGATCTGCTATTTGTACTAATCCCCACTACTCTCAGCTGTTTCTGTCAGGTTCTTCTGTGCCACCACCACCTGATCAAAGCACCATGCAGCCCCCTGAGATGTTGGAGTGAAGGCAGGTGTTTCAGCTGTCCACGAGACCAACTTAATCAAATCCTATCATGTGAAGCATGAAAACTAAGAAGTTTGATTTAGGAACATTTATGTTAGGTAGACTTCCCACTGGGGGCTGGGTGGACTTTTAGCCTCAGAACCCCTGTAGATTTTGTTTTTTTTTTTTTTTTCTCCAACCTAACCGGAGTTTGTTTTTTTTCTGTCTTCCTGGTCATCTGACCTTACCTTGTTTTGTTGTTATTTATTATTTAATATATATTGCCTAATCTTAATTGTTTTCTCTTCTTGTAACTTCATTTGTCATCTTGTAATGCACTTTGAGCTACATTGTTGTATGAAAATGTGCTATATAAATAAATGTTGTTGTTGTAACCTGAATGTCTTTGGACAGTGGGGGGACACTGGAGGACCTGAAGGAGATCCATGCCCTTCATAGGGAGAACATGCAAACTCCATGCAGGAAGGACCCAGGACATAAACCCTCATCTCCTTTCTACAAGGTGGCAGCGCCCCCACAGCACCACTGTTCCTCCCAACAGGTCAGATTGTCATTAAACTTTCAGTTCAGTAAGGAATAAACTGCTGGAGTGAAAATATTAAACAAATTGCTTTTGTCATTGCTGTTGTTAAAGGAGCTTCGGGGAGACAAATTTCTGTTTACTAGACCTTTTAAATTTAGTAACTGTTGGCGCTTATTCAGTTGCGCACTATTGACTGGAAGGAAGTGGCGTGTTCATAATTTAGTTCACTTATTTTGGAATGACTTTTGACTAAACTATTGTGTAAACTTAAGACATATTAATGCAGTTGAACCCTTGACATGAGTTCAAATCAATTCTAAAGTAGAAAGTGGTGCTGTGGTCAAAAGTGAAATGTACGAAGAAGGCAGAAGAGGATTAAAGACACTTTGAGTTGACACCTCTTGATATTGGAAGAAACAAGGATAAAAGCAAGCTGACCAAATATTAGTAGAGCTGTAAAATAATTCAGAAACTCAAATGAATTCTTAATGGAATGTCAGTAGGGTGAGGGAAACTGGCTTTCAGGTATATCCTAAAAAACAACTTATTGTGTTGTGTTGTCCTTGCGGGGATTTGCTACAGGTGCTTTGGGGAGAGGTATGCAGATGTATTTATGGTTGTACTTATAAATGTTGTTCCATAATAGGGTTATGGAGGGGTGGGACTGTGGGAAGGATTGTTGCAATTAACCCTTGAAGTTTACATCTCTGGAACATCGGTAAGTATGTGGCGGTGTACCGTGTTTTTTTTGTCATTTTTCTTATACCCTTTTTTTCGATCACTTCTTTTTTTCCCAATGGATAGCCTAACAGTTGCTTCCTGAAATTTCCAGGGCCTCAGTTCTAATACTAAAAGATCTGTCAACCTTCTTAGGTGTCGTAAAATAGATATCATCCTTCTACATGAATCTAAACTTTTTAGTAGAGGTATGCATCGACTTAATGATAGCTGTTATTGTGTGGTGGTGTCCTTCTCGGCCAGCGTGTAATCATTGTAGCGTGACGTAACTTACAGTTTAAAGCCATTGAATAAGGTTCAGATTCCTTGGGAAGATTTTGTTACCTTCATGCTGAGATCGGTGGTATAAAATTGCTTTATGCTGTGGCTACAGACCCACTCCTTGTGTAGTATGTATTTCTACAGAATACATTCCAGCTAGGGTGGCGCAGTGGGTAGAGCTGCTGCCTCGCAGTTAAGAGACCCAGGTTCGCTTCCCAGGTCCTCCCTGTGTGGAGTTTGCATGTTCTCCCCATGTCTGCGTGGGTTTCCTCCGGGTACTCCTGGTTTCCTCCCACAGTCCAAAGACATGCAGGTTAGGTGGACTGGCGATTCTAAATTGTCCCTAGTGTGTGCTTTGTGTGTGTGTGTGTGTGTGTGTGTGCCCTGCGGTGGGCTGGCGCCCTGCCTGGGGTTTGTTTCCTGCCTTGTGCCCTGTGTTGGCTGGGATTGGCTCCAGCAGAACCCTGTGACCCTGTAGTTAGGATATAGTGGGTTGGATAATGGATGGATGGATGGACATTCCAGCTACTTTGGACATCGTTGGTAATGGGCTCTTGAATGATGCTGTACCAATGATCAATGTTGACAGTAGTATTAGATACTAAAAAAATGTGTGAACCCCTCCCTTTTCCTCCAGTTTCATGTATTATTTTTAAGGCAATAACTCAAATGCTCCTTCAGGAAAATGTCATATTTAGTAAGTAGTAAAGTTAGCTCCAGAAAAGTCCCGCGGCCTGTTGTAGTGTATTCAAAAGGGAATGCAGCTTTGGAATCAAATCCCCACCCCCTGTCACCTAGCCCTCAACTCCCAATTTTTGATAGTGTCAATAAAGCACTCAGGAACTAAATGTTTCATTTTAACTTGCTCCCTCCGAACTGACAGTTGGTTACCATCAGCAAACCAGGTATGCCAGACTTGGTTAACCACAGAAGATAGGCATCCACACAAACTCCTTGTGAATTGTTTGTCTCATGTTTTTTGATCCTAATATCAATGTGCATTAAATACAACCAATAAATTGCAATACTTTGAAAATGCTAAACACACTGAACAAAATACAGTATGTGTTTCCTCACAGTAAGAGAGCCATTTTCATTTGAACCATCATTTCTAGAAAATACCTGTTCATAATTACATTTGAAAATACTTGGTGTGGATGATGTTAGAAAAAAAGTCAAGTTCATCTGGATAAGGTCTTCAAAAAGTATGAAAATATATAATTGTTCTTTTTTTATTAACATTAACGTTACCTGCTCTGAAGCACTTTCAGAGCTTTGAGTTTGCATTTAGTCCTTGAATTTGCTGTGGCTGAACTTTCCTCATTCTTGGGGAGTGGGATTACAAATTGGGGCTCCTGCTCTTTCTCACTAGCAGCACTGGTAATGTTAGACAGTGGCAAATAAATCTGTAATTTTAGCCCATTTTCTTGCATCTACCTGTAAATTTGTAACCTGTTTAATGCTCTGTTCTTGGCCCAATCCTTTCTCTTTATCTGTCACATTTTGTATCCCCTTATTAACAGAGTAATCTCAAATTTGAAAACAGGCCATTATGATGGTGAGGTAGGTTAGTCCTATAAAGCTGGGTACAGCATTTTGCAGTGTCGTCTGCATTGCATAAATATATGTTTTCATTATAAAACTGCCTCAGAAGTGTATGTTTGGCTTAATGAACCATTTTTCATTTAGGAGTTTTGCTTTATTTTTAAAACAACAAATGTCAGCGGCTCAGCAGTCCCACGTCTCCTGATGGCCAAACTGAACCTGGTGACTGAAATATATTTTGAAAGCAATGAGTCCATCTGACAACATATCTAAAAAAAGCTGTGTTTACTTTTAAACTGCATGGTCCTCAGTGACACCAGTGGACTATAAACTTGGATCAGTGGTAATGTTCCAGGAAAAACTTGGAGAAACCTGTGCCTGTGCTCATTTGTTGGTCTAGTCTGTGTGGACTTTACTTAAAACAAGCTCAGGTATGTCTTTGACCACTAGTAGAACTTCTCATGCTGGTTGATCCAGTCATGAGCAGTAGAAATTCAAGAACAGACCAGTTCTCATCGCCATTCCTTTTCCTGAGCTGCAGTATTCAAAGAGATCAGCTATGGTGCATCTGTCTTGTCTTATCATTTATATAAGAACTCTTTGAAGTGCTGGTTGAGTTCATCAAGTGTGAAATATTTTTAATGAAAACTTGCAAACACATTGATAATTCTTGGGGTACTATACAATATTTCAAACAGTTAGCTAGTTCAAAACACTTAAATATTTCAGTTTCTCTGTCAGCGCACTCTGCCTGTTAACTTCAGAGGATCTTAATGAATTGGGACTCTCAACAAAGTGGAGGAGCTCTCAACATCACCTGCAACAGAATGAGCCCAATGATGGTCTGCAGGATCATTAAACAAAGTACTTCTGACTTTCTGCTCAGTGCTCAAAAATGTACTCCCACCACTTCCAGTTTTAAAAGATCCTTGAGAACTGGCTTCATTACACTACAGATATTTCTACATTCACTGCCTTGCATGAAATTTATAAAAAGACTGAGGTCAGTGAAGATCTGGTGTAGGTTGAAAACAAAATCAGGGTTCAAAACCGTGAGATTGGGAGTATGTAATAGGAAAGCCAAATGGTGACACAAAAATGGGTACAGCAAGGTCAAATACAAGTAGAAAAAAGTAAAAAACAGCAAAACAATAAGCGCAAAAGTGTATGTAGAATTTGCAAACTTTGATAGTGAATTTACGCATGAGGATTATCTTTTAATCCATTGCCATTTTAGTTTCAGGGTCACAGCCTTCATGACTCCACTCATAACTTACAGCGCTGGCATCATACAAGAGGGAGATCAAAATAATTCCTGTCAAAACCAAAATGGCAGTGGAAACGATATAAAGTAAATGATAAAGGTCTAAACCATGCAGTATACCAAGGAGTAAACACAAGAATTGAATTCCGTGCCTTTAAAACCCCCAAACAGAACATCTCAAAAACACAAAAACCTAATACCGAATGAGCAAAAAAAAAAAAATTAAATCAATCATACTTCATAGCAGGCAACTTCCATATTTTTAGCAATGGATGCCCACATCTTAACAGTGGGTACACAAAAAGGTAGTGCCCCATAAGAATAACAAAGCGGAAGTTCATCAAGATATGAAAAATATTCTAGTACCAACAAACAATTCCAAAATTAGAAAGCAATTCAGTTATCAGATTCACCACATAAGAAAAACCTCTAATGGGGAAAAAAGTCCCAAGAAAATATGCAAAACAGAAGCAGAGAAAAATGAAAAGGAGTCAAAAAACATAACAGTAGGGGTTTATATATAATTTGCCTGTCAGGTTGTTTGATGGTCCTGTATTGGTCCCATTGTAGTGTTTGAGTAAATGCATGAGTAGCCCTGTGATAGACTGGTGCCATGTTCAGAAATATTTCTTACCTTGTACCCATTACTACTGAGCTAGCCTTTAGCCTAGAATTCACACAAGAATTACAAAAAAGAAGGAAACGTCTGACTTGGTTAACAATAAGGCAGCAGTCACAGTAAGGCATTATACAAGCATATTACTGCAGGCATGAATGGGCCCCAGTTGTGTTTTTCGACACACTTCTGTTGAACATTCTGTTGGCTGAAAGTACTCAGTGTTTGTGTGTCAAAGGGAGAAGGTGCAGTATTGCTTATATAGTAATGTCTCTATTCTCTCCTCCACTACTATCTTCAGAGTGTGTTCCAATACTGAGGCTGCCTTCTTAATTAGCTGTTGTTTCCGTGGGCTTTTCATGAAGTGATGTTTCCAGACCAGCATACCACAGCGTACAAAATCATACTGGCTATCAGACAGTAACAGGACATGCAAAGGATGTCACTACCCATATTAAAGGAACACAGTCTCTTAAGAAAAGTCTGTTCTGCCCTTTCTTATGTAGTTCCTTTGTATCCTGTCAAGTATCTGCAGCAGTGCACCGCCTCCACATTCATGACACTGAAAGTGATTCAAAAAGAGGACAGGGAGATAACAGAGGCTTCACTGGAAAACTCTCAGAAGCAAAAACTGAACAGCTAACTGTGTTTTTAAAGCTCTCAATCCCAGGACCCTAGAGCTGTAAGAACACAATGCAATCTTCTGTGCCAATAGTATCTGTTTTAATAATTAATATTTACATTACAGTATACTGAAATCATCTACATATAACTTTGCTGTTTAAAAAAAGTAAACTGTTCTTTTCTAGTTTCTACTGAAACAATAAAATTTATGAAGGGCATGAGCAAGATTAACTGCACCTGTCATTTATCTCATAGAACTCGGTCATTTAGAACAGGGACAGTGACTAAAATAAAAAAGTAATGAGCAGAAAAAGCTATATGCAGCAGCAAAGTTTACCCAAGGTAGTTCATTTTTGGGAGGAATAACAGTAACAATACTGAACTAAACTGAAATGAGTTTTAAATTGATTTAGGTGGCATTGTTTAGTGCTTATTTTTAAATATTCTTTCAAAACTATGTACCATATCCCACTGGAGGTTATACACTCCTCACTTGCTTACTATATCATATTATTTAGATTACCAGCTTGCAAATTTTTTTTAGTTTAGAACATCATTTTTACGTGGCTATATACAGTCATAACCCTAACCCCCCCGCCGTGAAATGTCTTCACTATAAAGCAATGCTCAGCATTAAGTTTCTCTTTGATCAATGTTACCTTCACTAAACCACTTTATTCTAAGGAGAGCTAGAGAGTCATATTTTAGTTGCATTATCAGCACTACTTTGCTTTTTTGTGTTGCCAGAGCTTTTCCTGGAAGGTTTATAATGCAAAACCTATTTGTGTGATTTCCCTTTCTAAATAACTGTTTATTGGCTTCGTCTCACAAATATCAAGACATTCAAATAAATGCCTGGCTCTGAACAACGAAAAAATTTTGGTGACATGCTGTGTTGTGCTAATATACAATGATATCTACATTTTTCTCAAAAGAAAAAGTCACATCATGCAAAATACTTTAAGAAAGAATGTTGGGTTGTACCCCAGGCAGCAATGTGAAGTTTTTCTGTAGACTGTAAATAAAGTACAATAGAATGGCTATCAAAAAATGTGAACATTGTATTGTAATGATCTGCCTCTTTTATGTGTAATAAATGTTGCTGATTTCCCTTGGCGAGTGGGCACTTTTCATTTAGTGGTTAATGTCTTCATATGAATAATGAATGTAAGGTGATATTTTAAAAAATGAGAGTCAATGTATGCAATACAAATAGAACTTGGGTTCAAGTTCTAGCAACCTGATGATGTAAAGATCTAAAAAGAAGTAAAAAATTGCAACTTTTTGGGCAAACCTTAACCCAGCCCAAACGTTAATCACTACAATATAACCAAGGGATCTCTTAGAAAATAGAAACCTGCATGTTTGGGTAGCTGTTATGTTTCAGCCATGGTTCCTTATTTTTTGCTTATGTAGTCTTTTTGCTGCTTTTCATAAATAATTGTATATATTATGTTATTAACTCTCTCTTTTAATTTAGCTTTGTCTTTGTAGTTTTGCAATTTTATGATTTTATTGCCATTGTGTTTTCTATGTGGTGTTATGATGTGCTCTGCCTCCTGTATGTTGAACCAAAGGAGGCAGGGCCATGTAAAAATGCAGCTGGGGTACCAACCCCAGCAAAACTTAAGGCAAAGCTTTAGGATGTTTGTCAGTTTTGGCACAGTTAGTGACTGTGGTTTGCTCTCAATTCTTTGTGTTTTTGTACTGGCTTGCATTTTTTTTGTTTTGATCCCTAGCTCACATTTAAGGCATATTTTTACATTTTGCTACAGGGTTAATTTGAGGAAAACCTAATTTCCAATCCTTTTTTGCTTGGCCTTTCTTTTTTGTGGAATCAACTTTAATAAATGTTTAAATATGAAAGAACTTCCTTTGTGTTCTCTTTTTTTAATCAGTTGTTTATAGGGGTTCCTCTTCTCTATTTTTGGAGTATTTTTGAGACTGTATTACTTTAAATCCTAAGCCTCATTTTGGGCCTGTGCAGGCTGGAAAGTTTGCCTTTTTTGGTGCCATAAAGTCTGGGGATGATGCCTATCCTCTAAACCTAGATCAGAATTAAGGGCAGGTCTGACCCTTTTTGGGGGTTATGTTTTTTAAGTCTGGTCCCTTTTTTGTGTTTCAACATTTAAGAGATTTTATAATAGCAGCATTGTTGCGTAATTCTATAATCCTGGGTTTAAATTATGCCTCAGTCACTGCCATATGGTTTCTACAGGTACTCCAGTTTCCTCCTATACTGCAGAAACATGAGAGTAAACAATTGGCAAATCTAAATCAGTGCCACCTCATCCAGGGTTGTTTTTTTCTGGCTGCTTGGAGGTGTTCTGACCATCTTTACAGTGAATTAGATTAATGGATGGATGAATTTATATAAAAATCTTATTTTTCAAACAAACTCTTGCTTGAAGATGATGATTTATAAAACCACTCTCTGCTTAAAGACTGTCACAACAAGAGGCCTGAGTGTCTCTGGAAAGAAATTAGATTTATTTAAGAAAATAAATCATATCTGTCATTTTATTTGGAAGCATGTTGCAAAATAAATTGTAAACAGAATGGATTATTTGATGAGATGAATTAAGTTAAAGGAAATATTTAGCAAGAAACACCAGTTGGCTTATAGGTGTTTTGACACCTTTACGTATTTTGTACATAAACACCAATGTAGCTTACCAGCAACTGGAGAATGAAATCTTAAATATACTTGTGGTAATCTTAGACACCAACTAGTTGGCCATTAGTTTTCCCGCATATAGCACAAAGTATTCATTCATTTATTTGCATTTTGTTATAAGAATAGAAAGTAAACATCCATTTAGTGCTGATTATGAAAAGACTAAAGGGAAGATCTGAAAAAGAATTGTGAGTTGAGTATAGCAATAAAGTCTGAGACAAGCAGATATCAAAACCAATAAGACAATAATCCAGAATTCCAAAGCCAAAAGCAAAAAACAAAAATTAGAGTTGAGGTTATGCTAAGAGTCTAGCTACCTAGTAAACGTTTGGCCTTCTCCAATCAGGCACTTAATGTTTTTATCCACCAAGCAGAACCTTCGATTCCAGAACTAGTTTGCCTCCATCTTAAATAGCATCACATGTCAAGCAGATGGCAATCCGGGGAAAGCAACAGGGTACCATCATTAATAACAGCATAGCTGCAGCAATCAGAAAAAACACAATATGGTGTCACTATTTATTAAAATACTAGTAATGGTGTACTGCACGATAACAGTGCAGTGAATACACTTGACTTGAGCATTCATAGTTTTTATTCTCTTTCTCTGTACGTTTAGCATTCGTTTGCCCAGAGGTTGATGCGCTTGCTGCTTCCCGAGCAGCTCTTCTTTTCTCCAACCTAGCGGCCCGCTTCTTCTCTTCTTTTGTCGGCATCTTTTTGGGTTAAAACTGATTAAGTCAGTGTTTGTGTTGCAATTACTTAGTACGTTTTCCTTAATTTTTCACTTAAGTTGGCACTTAAGTCTTCAATCTGCCTCAAGAATGATTTAAGATATGAAGAGGTAGGGGAAGTGACGGTGAAGGTGGTAGGGACGAGAATAGCGCCCATACACATGCGCCGCATGGGTGCCCTGCTGGCTACTGCCAAAAGTTGATTCTACAATAATATAAAATAAAAAGAGGAATAATCTTGGAGGTCAATCATCACCCGGAGAGTGGATAGTAGACATCACGTAGTATATGTGTACCAAATTTCAGGTCAACAGTTCACACGGTTTGCGAGCTACAGGTGATTTAAAATCCTGGACAGACAAACGGACAGCCACGGTAGCATATTATATAAGAAGATAAACACAACATGATTATGTCACAAAATAATAACATAACACTCAAATAAAAGTGTGAAAATTTCCACTTCTATTCTACAGTGTACAACAAATATCATAACAGTGCTAATGTCTGTGCTTGAACTCAGAGTAACTCATGCAACTTTCACTATCTTCATATTTACATTTGCAGTACTGTTTTACTTACACAATAAAATCACTAACTTTATTTTGTAAATACATCCATATGAATGTCTGCCACCTCTTCACAGTAAAAGTGTGGCAGTGGCAGTACATCCCATTACCTCATTCTGGTAGTTGACATTATTTATACCTTGATCATTTTACTCCTTTTGGAAAAGTAGCATCATTGTCAATGCTGAAAAAAAAACAGAAAGATCATTGTATTATTGAATAACAAAACATACTAGCATCTAATGTATTATAAAATGTCCAAAAAGAAGACAGATAGACTTTGACTATAACGATTCCTAAGTACTCTTGTCCCAGGTTAAAGAAACAGCATTATGCTATTTAAGTTAATAGGAAGCAACTCTAAGAAACAGATCAAATTTGGGAGTATGGACCAAAATGGCAAGAAGGATGCACCCCCAAACTAGACAACTATTTGGCTCTCCCACAGAGCATGTTGGAAAGTGTGAGGGGTTATTTTTATTGGGTACTGTTAATGACTCTGGGAATGGTGTAATAATTCGCCCTATATAAGGGTGGTGCCTACATCTGAATTAGCACCAAAACTGCCATAACAAATTCTTCCATGGGCCAGATGCAGACTCTTTTTCCCAACCCTTCTTCAGGGATCTCTGCACTTTACACTGACTCTACAAACCTGCACTTGAGATATCTACTTAGACAAAAACAACTACCCAGAGGTCTACAGGACTGGGTGGGAGAAAGGAACTGAGGAGGGGGTAGTGTGATATCTCTGGCTGCAGCATACAAAACTGTGGAGTTTGAGAGGAAAGGCGGAGATTAAGCCCTAGCAAAAATTTCACTTGAGTGAGAACTTTGTAATGGCACCAAAAGGGTGGAAAGGCTTAGTTAAAGTGGAAGAGGCAGGAGCAGGACATACAGTAAATAGGTAAAAGAGTGAGAGAGAGGTAAAAGGAATGACAGAAACAAAGTGGAATGGCTTTATTGTTTTGGAAGTATCCATATGACCCAGAAAATGAGAGACATTAGGGCACAATTTATATTATGGCATTATATCATAAATAAATGGCAAACAGCTTTGTTCAGACTCATTTAGAAATACAGCTCCTATGTGACTAATTCAGCAGGATCTTCACAATATATATACAAAGATATTGTATATGCTTATGTATATTTGTTATTATTTTTTACATTAGATATCTTTCACATTTGAAGAAAACAATAATATAGCATGCATGTATATCAGAATGGTGATGATTTCAAAGATTTTCCACAAAAGAATAATAAACATGATCAATTCACATTTTTATGGATTCCCTCCCTGTTCTATTTATTTTAATGTGCCCATAAAGGCTTTTGTTTATTCCCACAACAGATGTCTAATTTACAAAGCAGACAATTACCTGTTTTTCTAAGCGGATAGGAATAGATTAGTCAAATATCCACATCAATTTTTTATGTTTATCATTAGTTTTATTGCACTTTATGAATATTCAATAGAAAGCAGTCAATTATGACCTCAAAGTGTTTGCATAGATTCACTGATTGTCATTGTTTCCATCAAATGTGCAACTTGGTTATGAAAGTTACTCATATACATATTTTATATGTTTACACTTCTCTCTTACCTTATAAGTTTGGGACTGTTTGAAAGAAGTTTAATTTTCCTTTAATCTGGAATCCGATTAAAACAAAAGCGCATGGTTGCCATTGTATTTCATTTTTGGTGCAATTTCAGTATTTAGCTGTTACCATACATTTGGTTTTCTAAAAATGACAAATATAGATTTTAAAATTGATTATATAGCTGGTTCATATTATAGTTTTTGCAGCTCCTTCGTAAACATCTTGAAATGTTAATTTCCAAACTGGGGTAAATATTAAAGCCATGTGTTTCTGCACAAGGCATATAAGCTTGAAGGCTATCATCATTTGCTTTGACAGATAAAAACATTTGCTTGTTCAGTTTCTAAAATATATAAAAAATATAATTTCACAGAAAACAGTGAAATAATGGTTTTATGGATTGTTCATCTAGAAAAAAAAGTATAGTTTTGTTTTTATATTACTCATAGCTTTCTACCTTCTAGACATCAGCATTTGTCGCAGTGTTCATTTTCACTGTACTCAGCTTATGGCTATATACAGCAATCGCAAGGTAAGCATGAACTGGCCCTTTGGGGGTGTTTATGCAAATAGAAAAGCAAGAGGCAGGAGAGACTGTAATGGATTTACAAGGAAAAGTCTTGCCCCTAAAACCAGTTATTCATTAGTGTAGTGGCCAGTCTTTATCCAGAATTAGTTATAGTCAGGAAAAAGCAATTTCTTGTTTGCTTTTAAAAGTAGCTGATTGTCTTCTCCATGCATATTTCAGTTAATGTCTGAGAATTGAAGGACAACATTACTGTGTGATGCACTGTCAGTCAGCAAATGGCTATAGTAAGTGAGTTTGAGAATATAATGTCTCCAATACCAAGTTTGATAACAACATCACTTTAAAAAATGATTAGCAGCAATATTCAACACGAAAAGTCAGAATGCAAGGAATACATGGAGTATGCACTGCTAACTACAATATGGTGACAGAGAAATATGTGGAACAAATGTGGAACATAAATACTGTAACGTAATTGTGCACTCTAGAAATTACAGTTCTATCAACCAACTAACCAGTTCTGGAAACATAGTTTTGATTCATATATTAACACACCCTATACTGTATATAAATATATATTGTGATGGGCAGCCACGGCCACTATCTGGCCAGGACGCCAACAGAGTGGAAGGACTTGGGAAAGGGCATTGATGAGGCAATACCTTCCCTGGGACACTAGAGGGCAGCCCTCCTGGGCGGCTGTGGCACCACGGATTCCCGCAGGGCACGTCAGGAGCTGCAGTTTGGTGAAGCCCTGTTGGGTTCCGTGGGGGTTGCCAGGGGGAGCTGCAAAGCCCTATAGAGGACCTCCAGCACACCTGGGAGTGATTCCAGGTAATACTGATGAGCCATCTGGAACACTACGACCTGAATAAGAGGAGCCGCCTCATTCCATTGATTGGCTAGAGTTGGGAGGAAGGGGACAATGCCTGAGGAGGAGTGGAAGGGGAAGGACTGGTGGCAAGAAGGGACTGTATATTGGTCATAGTGATTGTGCACTTTAAGCTGTAAATAAACAGGATGTTGTGTTGAGCCTGTGTCCTACCTGTGTGTGTCCGGGTTAGGGTGGCTATATGCCCTCTGGTGGCTTTACAACATATATACTGTATATAATATCATGCATAAATTGTCACACCGGTGTGCTTGGGAGAAGGTTGATATGCTCAAATAATGTTGTTTCGCAGCAGGACCAGGGGTTGGCACTGTCATCAGACCCTCTCTCATTTCATTCCACTGCAGACCAGGAGAAGAAGCAGCCAAACAGTGACATCACCACCAACCCTCCCTTCCGTCCTTACCTGATGACATCTTCCATCTCAGAACCCATCTACCGAAGACATCACTTCCTCTTATGGCTACCCTGGACCATCCCCTTCCTGTCTCTGTCATATAAATGTCTTGGTTTATCCATCTGTATTCAGTTCTGTTTTGAACTCAGTTGTAACCACATTTTTCAGCTTCATCCCCAAATCATTTTGAGTCTCCTGCTCTCCTTATTTACAATATACAGTATATCTAGATATATATGGTACACATCAACAAAAGTTTTATTTGTATAGCACATTTTCATACAAGAAAAGTAAGTCAAAGTGCTTTACACAATATGAAAAAAGTAACAAGAGAAAAAAACATCAAGTTAGAAATAGTTTTATATATAATTAAATGTATAATTAAATAATATATAAAAAATAATTTATAAAGAATCAATATGTGCTTACATAATACATTTTAAGTCCATTAAGATAAGTCCAATCCTATGGTCAGATGGCCAGGTAGGACAGAAAAAACTAAAAGAAACTCCAGGGGCAACATGCTAGAAAAAACAAAAACTGCAGGGGTTCCAGGCCAAAAGATCTCCCAGCCCCCACTAGGCATGTTGCCTAACATAAACATGCTAAACTCAGTCTGATTATTTTTTAATCTTCATATAAGTCAATCGGATACAGTTGGTCTTGTAGACAGAGTTATCTACTTTCATTCCATGGTCATTCCACATGGTCTAACATCCCAGCCAGTGCCAGGGATTTTTACCCAGCCAGGAGGCCAGTGTAATGTAAGGACCAGGGGAGATGTTGTCTGGTGAATATTTTCTTCCCCAGTATGCTAGATGGCAACATCCCTGGGCTTCGGTACCTATTCAGATAATCACAGGGCATGCTAGGAACTGGAGTCCTGGGGTACAGCCCTGTGCTTTGTGGGTGCCACCAGGGGTCACCCAGAAGTTTTCCAGTGGACCATGTCCTAGCAATGGAGGTACTCCTGTGTCTGAAATAAGAAGAGCTGCTCTGCTTTACCTTGGTGAGTCAGACTCAGGAGGCAGCAGACAACACTTATTAGGAGGATGGAAAGAGGAACAGAATATTTAATTATACTTGTGTGTTTTGGCTGGTGCTTATTTGGAAAAGTGTTGGTAACAAGTAAAAACCTCTTATTTGAACCCAGAATTGTGTTGTGTTGACATCGTGTCTGCGGTTTGGGGCTCAGTGGCACCCCATTGAGGTCACTATACATATAGTATATATATATATATATATATATATATATATATATATATATTTATATAGTGAGAGAGAGAGAAAGAGAGAGAGAGTCAAAACAGAAGAATGTTTGGGAAACCACAGGTTACTCTATTTAATGTTTGGTGAAGAAAATGCAAAATAAATACAAAATTATTTAGAATATGTCTGTACTGACATTTTGTTGGCTCTTGGCAGCCTGACTTTGTATCAATGGACAATCTTTCCTGTCAGAAGCCAGACCCAGAATGGCAATGGACTTCCTGCAGTAAGGGTTTAAGAAGTTGAAGAAGTGGAAGGAGCGGAGCTGACTGTGTTTTGGCAGGAAGTGATGTCCACAGTCATCTGGTGTATCCTTCTCCATTCCAAAGCAAGTGAAAATTCTATTAATGGCAATGTCATATCCAAAATCTTCCCTGTATTTTCAGTTGAACCCAAACCCATGAGACACACATGATGGACTTGTGTGACTCTCTCTATATACCTGTATGTATGTATGTATGTATGTATGTATGTATGTATGTATGTATGTATGTATGTATGTATGTATTAAAACAAATGACACATATGCAATTAAGATTAATTAACTGCTTTAGTCAGGTAAAACACTAAATAAGAAAAACTATTTGTCTTTATTTTAAAAAAAGACATTCTGTTACTGAGTGTTAATTTTGCTGATAGTTAGGCAAACAGATTATTTTAAGTGCCTAAATTTTTGTTTTTTCTAAATCCAACTCAAATTTAGATGTTTTCTAAAACTTCCCCCATTTCTAAACTTCCCTAATTTAGAAATATTGGAAAATTAAGATAGTTTCCAGACATGCCCCCCAGTTCATTAATTTGTATCATCAGAACTGCTTTATTGTCTGGCTGTGCAAATCATTTGCTTACTACTTTATTTAAAAATACAGCATTAACAAAAATCAGTGACAAAACAAAATTACATGACCACACCAGTAAGATCAGTTTTTAAAAAAGCACACAGACTTCCAATTTAGTGTAAAACTATGTTTAAGATTCTCCTTTTGGATATACAAGAAAGTTAAAGAATACCATACAAGAATAAACTAAATTGAAGTGATTCCTAAATCAATTTGCAGCCCTTTTTCTTACCTATAATAATACATATTGTGATGGATGGCCGGCTTCCTATTCCGGCCCTCACCCCCAGGCCACCAGGAGGAGCTCGCCCGACAGCATGGACGGACCCCGAATTCCAGCAGGGCCTCATGGACTATGTAGTTTTTATGCTCAGCCCTGCTGGATACCTTGGGGACCACTGGGAGTCACTGTCGGGAGACCCGTGGATTCATATATGCCCTATAACCCGGAAGTGCATCATAATCCCGGGACAGGAAGAGACAACGTGCTTCCGGGGTGAAGATAAGGACTGTTTACCCTGACCCGGAAGGAATAAGGACTTGTGGGCTGTTGGGCAGGAACACCTCCGGGTAAGGGTGTATTAAAGGACTCTGGGAAAGCTCAGACACTGAGCTGAGCTGGGAGGTAGGGTGGCTAAGTGTCTGGGAGTGGAGGATTGGTATTTGTATTGGAGAATTGAGTTATATGAATAGTGTGGAGTGGAGGGTGCTTTGTGCACTGTATAATAAGAAAATAAAGAAGTCTTGTGCTTTTACCTGGTGTTTGGAGTGGTACCTGAGGGTTCAAGAGGTGGATCGATACCTCTACTGCTACAATATATAATAATAACATTAATAATAATAATAGCACCTATATTTTTTAGTGTGTATGTTGCAAATCACAAGATGTTGTGGAACTTGGTGTATGTTAAAGTAAAGGTGTCATTACCAGTGATGGAAGAATTATGGTGCTCTGCTGGAATCATCATTTGCCAGTGTGGTAATACACTGCAGAATGCCTGTGATGGAGATGGGCAGCTGCCTTACATATACCAGGACAGTTGGAATCTGAGACTAGAAACTCTTTTAAAATCAAATTGGTATCAAAGAACATTACTTTTTTTTGCATATACAATATATATGCTGTATGTTTTTGTAAATGGAGCATGTGATTTTGTGTTTAATGTTATGTTTGTGCTTTTGTTCTATATTTTGTGTTTTAATGTAACAAAACTGCACTTGTGGTTAAGCATAATGCAGTAGACTATATCAGCATATATTAAAATTACCTACATGTTATCACTATGTGGTCACAATTCATATACACTGGTAAAGCCAAAAATACCAGGTAACAGTCCAAGAGAGGACACTGGGCCAATATGCTCCTGCGGTTATTTTAGGCATTTGCCATGCAATATGTGACTTTTGCGCAGAGAACATTTGTGTGTGGCATATGTCCTGTGTTGGACTGGCAGTCCAGGAAGGACTGGTCCCTTCTGTGTGCCTTTAAGTACAAGAGTAAGATCGATCTTCCTTCTGGCTACAATGAATTATAATAGCAAGAAAAGAAAATAAACTGAGAGGGAAGTATAACGTGTTATTATTTATTTTCCTTAACCAAAACTTAACTTAATAATTTTACATTACAAAGGACAACTTTTGTTGTTTTAGGGAACTGTTCTCTAATGTGAAGGTGCCAGTTTTATTTTCAGGTGCTTTACTGTTTTTTCCATTGTCTTTAAAAATGAAGTTTATCAAGGCAGCTGGAGCTTTTGCTTTCAAATTAGCCAATTAGTTATAGACATGGTAAGGCTATTAAAATTGTGAAATATATTTTGTTCACTGTTTACATTTGCTTACTATTCTCAAACAAATCTTCAGTTTAGACTGAGTAAAGAGCCCCTGTATTGATGTGGGTGCCTGGTTTCTATGACTTACGGTGTTTCAGATGCCTACTAGATAACTGAGTTTAATTTTGCTATTTTTTAGTAAGTCGTCAAAATTCAAACTGTAGTAAATTATTGAAAAAAGAATCTGATAGGCTTGCTTCTCCTCTGGAGCATTCATGAGTCGATTTCCTAGTTATGTACGTAACATATGTTACCGGCAATGTATGAAAGGCAGGCATTGTATAGAATACCTAGGAAATATATAGAATGCCGAAAATTGGATGTCAAAGTATGAAACGATTAATATGTCACACATTTCCTAGGCATTCTATGCAATGCCAAAAGATAAACCGGCAAAGTATAAAATACTCCCACTAATGACGCTTCTAATGTCACTTGGCAAGGGATGTGACTTTCGACGCTCGCCTCAGACAAAGAATTCCCCATTTGCATTTCAGTCTTTGTTCGGAATTAAGTGCAATTTAAAATAAAACTCTTTCCTTCCTTGTTGCAACAAGTAGGTTCATATTTTATTTTCTCTTTTTTTCCTCAATAAGAAAGTCCTATACTTTATTTTGTACTTCTTTCATTTTCATATACGTCTTTTCAATAAAAGCCTTTTCATGACTCTCTTTTAATACTTTGACTAAATAGCATTTGTCATTCTATATAATGCCTAGGGAAAGTATATATAATATTAAAATAATTCGAATATTTCATACTTTGCCCAAAAACGCCAGGCATTCTATACTATGCCTGTGTTTCAGACATTGCCGGTAACATACATATACACTGTAAAAAAATTTAATTGACAGTAAATTACTTGCTACCAATTGCATTACCTTCACTGTATTTTACAGTAACTTATTACTGTATATTACATCAAAAATACAATTCTTTACAATAACTGCACAATAAACTGGGCCATAAAATTAATGTGATATAGCAGTATGCTGCTGTTAAATTACAGGAATTTCCTGCATTTTTACATGTTAAGAGTAAAAGTACTGCAGTTCAGTAGCCACTAATTACTAATACAATTTTAGTTAATAAATATTAGGAAAAAGCTTGTCTATAACCTAACCGTTAAAGGATTAGCAATTCAGCTACCGATCATTTGGCTGTCAGACATACACAACATTGTTTTTATCCATTGATATAATTTCAATGTTTGAAAGAACTGTTTTATGTTGTCTGGTGGAAAAGGAAAGGTTGCTTTTGTGATGTAGGAAATACTACAGGTTAAGCAATTTGTAAAAAAAACCCAACACAAATCCTCTTCCATAACAATTTATAATATTGCTGCAAATGGGGCATTCTTTATGCAAATATATAAACTTTATGCAAATGAATTTTTTGTGCCATTTTTACTTTACAGCAATAGAACAAGTATTCATACATAGTCCCGCAAATTGAAAAAATTAATTGATATTGACAGCTAAAACCCTGCTTATATGTGTATTTATCTATTTAAAAATAATTGTTTTAACCATTTATTGTATATTACAGTTTTCTGATTGTGAAAATACACACAAAATACAATTAATGTAATGTATTTTTACAGGATTTTATTTTGCAGTGTATTCACTTATTTTCCCAAAAATGTATATCAAGTTGAGTTTTGAAGGTCCCTGGAGTTCTCCTCTTGTCCACCTCACTATTTGGTGGCTTATTCTTTGGGTCTGCGGTTATCTGTGTGAATGAAAACTTTTCTCATGTTTGTATGATATGAAACAAGTTTCCATCAGTGTTCAGGATTTTACTTTTAACTGTTATCTTACCAAACATATCAGGGAAGCACCATGAAAATTCACAAACTGAAAATGTCCAGCAATGCAACGCGCACCAATCCACATACAGTTTTACAGTATTTTGCTGTCTTACAACAGAAGATTACTTAGCCTGCTGTGATTACACAGTATGTTTTTCAAGGCAGAATTTTATTGAGAAAAATTACAGTTAATCCCTGCTGGCAATTATTTACAGTGTATTTTAATTCTCATTATGTGCTTTTGCACACCCATTGTGCTTTTGAGTCATCCTATCAGACCAATCATGTATACAATGAATGGATATAAAGAGTAAAAAAAAACTGCACTTAATTGCTAAATAATTAATTTTCTATATTTCTCCAAAACTATTATTGGGAACCCAGCACTTATTGTGGCAGCATTTGGGCACAAGACATAAATCAACCTTGCACATGGCAGCAGTGCACAAACTGAGGCAATTTAGAATTTCCAGTCAAACTAGCCTGCACAAGGAGTATTGATTGGCAAGAGACAATTTTGAATTAAGTTGATAGTGACATCAGTCATGCATAAGTAAACTATGCAATAATTAAAAACATCCAAATATTTGTTTGCATTCTTTGGTTGTTTTTCAGTGTGGATAACCTTGAATTTTAAAAAACTTTTTCTCTTTATAATTCTACTACCACATTATCTGTAACAACTATTCTGACACTGCATTATCTCAGAAGCCAGCTGTCTTTCACATCAACTTCTTATCTATTTGAAAGTTTTTTTTTTTATAAAAAGCATCGGCTATGTTGCTGTCTTTAAGACCCATAATCACTCAAATCTTTATTTTCTACAGTTCAAAAATGCTTAGCATTTTATCTTCTTTGCTTTATGTAACGTGGCTGGGATATTCTTTTCTTCAATGATTTAAGAACTAACAGTAGCTGTTTTGAAAATTTTGAAATGTCTGTGAAGCTTATTTGAAAAAGTTTTAGCATTTGTTTTTATTTAAAATTTTATTTCTTGTAAAAGAATTGTATTGATCATTAGTTACTTTGATATTAATTATTACGTAACAAAAATATATAAAGAAATATTGTTTTTTACACTGTTTTATCTGTATGAACAAATTCAGGCCTTTCATGGTTTGGTTTATGGGGTATTTGCAGATCAGGAAAACATGTATTTGTAATGCAGCTGAGAATTACAGTACATGAAAAAGTATAACAACTAATAATGAATATAAAGATATAATAATTTAGTAAATAAAAACTGTTACAAACATTTAAAGAGTGAAGTAAAACAATTGCAGACTACAGAACACTGATTTAAAATAAAAAAATTAAATTGTCCAAGTTATATGAAAGTGCTGAGTGAATATCTTGCAAATGATTCCATGTTGCTCGATGCAAAAGTCCATTGGTCAAAACAATAATGGCTTAAACAAACGCCTGGGCATATGTTGTTTCAAAGATAGAAAGGGCCATCCAACTTTACAATACACCATTTAATGATGAATACTGTAATTATCACCAGTAATAAATCGAAGGGTTGAATGACAGACTGAATAAAGAGGCCTCGGAGTAGTAATGGAAGTGTGCCTATATACAGTAAACACACCACCATAATGCAACTCTGAGAGTTATTCTTCTTTTCATAGGGAAGTAAGTTATATTTCTGAAGAAAAAAAAAAACAAACAAATGCCTTAATTTGCTTACCTAATTACTTACATGGGATTTTTATCAAGCCAAATTCCAAGGTACTTATATTCTTTAATTCTTCAACGTCAAATCCATTCAAAGTAAAAGTTTAGATTATTATAAAGCTCTTGTTGCTAACATGAATTAAGTTTTGTCAGTATTCAAAATTAACTTATGAATATAAATTTCAACTTGCAAAGAATCAAAGGAATGCTGTAGGTTTCCAACAGTGAGTAATAAATATTGAGTCAGAAGAACAATAGAGGACAGTATCTTCTGCAAAAAGATGTACTTTACAGTCTGTTACTGATGAAACAACATAATCACTGTTGATTTGGAAGAAGACTGGACCTAGAATTCAACCTAATAGAGGCACACCTTTAGAAACTGGCAGAATTTCAGATGTTCGCTGAGATAACGTATTTCTACCTCTCCAAAATATAATTCCAAATAGACTCAAATGCTTTAAGATCAAAACCAGTGTTCTGTAGACTATCTAAGAGAAAGAAATGATCAGCTGTATCAAATGCATTTGACAAATCAATAAAAATAGCAGCGAATTGTTTCTTTTGTCTATAGCGTTAATATATATTGTAGTTTAAAATTAAAGTATGTGCAGTAACCGTTTTATGCTTTTCTCTGAAACCAGACCGATGAGGGCTCAGGAGAGAGTGCATTCAAAGAAATGCTTTAGACTGATCATTCACTACACATTCTAGTATTTAAATTTTCTAGACATGGCATTTTGCAAAATAGTCTATAATTAGTGAGATCTGATGTTTCACCTCCCTTATTCAGTGAAATTACATGAACCACCTCCTAAACATTAGGAACTATAGTATATCAGATGAAACAGAAAAATTAAAAATATATGTTATGTATTCATCAGTAATTGGAATTGCTACCCATAAAAGAAAATGATCTACTTTATTCACGCCAGCTGATTTTTTAAGATTAATAGTTTGTACTGCCTCAGCAACAACACAAGGAAAGGACCAGGCATACAAAATGAGCCTGGTCAGTAATAGCTGTTGAAGGTCCCTTGTAAACCTTATCAAATTGAAAAGTACACCTTAGGTTCAGTTCTAGGGGATCCTCTGTGTTTGTTCCAACCAGTTTTACAATTGGTTAGTCATTTTTACCTTTAATCAATATCATTATTTAATTAGCTTTCTATTTAATTTCTTCTTTTACTCTATGTTCAGAAAAATCTAAAATTTATCATGGATTGGACTAGACATGTGATAGATGCAAGGTTGCTCCCACCTCGCTCAGAAATGTTTTGAAGTCATTCTAGGAAAAGATGTACGTACAATCATCACAAATCCTATTACAGCAATCTTTTGGTGTTATTTCAGATGAATTTAAATTATCTAGTGATAAACTAACCGTTTTTTCCATCAGTACATTGTTAACGCGTTGACTAAGTCTCCTTAATTGGAAGAATACTAATGTGCTCTCCATAACTCAAATGGGAAAATATTTTATATTACCTAAAACTAGAAAAAATCTAAAATACTTCATGTGGAACTGAGCAGAGCTTCTTTAGAATTTGACAAGATTTTAATAATAGTATTTTAAATCAACATTATTAAGCTCCTGCTTGATGTGTCTGCTAAACTCCTATTGTTTTAACTAATAAGAGAGTGTATAACACTGTGTGCCTCCCACTTCTCTTTTTTTCTCATTTTATTTGAGTTTAAGTGATTCATGATTACATAGTTTAATTGTTTCAGCAATATACTGCATATGTTGTACTTCTCATTAAGCAGATTTTTTAAGTCTTGTAATTTTGTTTTACTGAAACTTTTAAATGTCATATTATTTAATGTCTTCCGTATTGTAATTACCTTGAACAATTAACAGACTTACTTTAACTGCCTTCCAGAATTTGAACAGATTTGAAATGAAATGTAAATAATAATCAGATTTACGCTTTCTCATTAAAGGTTAATTTTTTTTCTAAACTTCTCAAATGCAATCTAATGCGTTTGGTCCCTAGTCCACCTTGCAGGAGTCCAGGCTTTTTGTCATGACTTGAAAAGAGATTAAATTTCAGCTGAAAAACAGGAACCTAATCTGTACTCTGTCTTAAAATTCTTAAAAGGTACATGCTTATCAGCCACAGGAATAAAACCATTACTGAAATGATCAGGTGTTAATTCAATATCCAAAAATTCAAGGGTGTAATGAATATCTCTTAAGTACAAGATCATTAAAAAGGCCTGCTCATTTTGTTAACGATCATGCAAGGAAAATGATTTTTTCTTACCAAAATTCCTATTGGGCAGTGATCTCTAAAATCAAGGACAGGGATGCCTGAGGAAATACCACCTATTGGTCAGAAAATCCCTTCTTGGCCTGAAACAAGCAATTCATTGTGAATGATCGATTAACCCATTGCAATTTCATGTCATTTTTTCCTCTACATTATCCTTGCTCTTGGTAGTTCTTCAGAGTTAGCCAACGTCTCTGCAATATACAATATGGCACCAGAATCAGCAGTGCTACAAGCTTGACTAGTAGTACTGTATACTGCTGCAGTTGCATTAAGATTATTATTCTCAACAGGCAAAATTTTCTGTTATTCCATTAATTACAGTAAATAGCATGGGAGAGTTATATTTGAAATTTGTCACATATTTTATTTATACCTAGTATCTATTGGTATTTTGGACTTATAAAATATAATTAATTTTGTACTTACATACAATAAAGATTCTTTATGTTTCACATATATAGTACAATTCATATTTCAGTTCAGTTTTGTATTGTTATTATTATTTTGACCTAGTTTGTCTAATATTAGTTATTTCTGTCTCCAAAATAGAAATCATTTTAATCATTCAATCATTCAATTTATGACATTTAGGCAAAATGGACTAGCCTACAGCATCATTTTTCACTTTGATTTTTGGGGTGTCTTTGAATTCAGCCCTCTGTAGGTTGATACTTTTCATTTCTATCAAACGATGTGGTATCCTTTCATTCCTAACACATTACCCAGTCCATATCAGTATAGATGTCCAGGATGATTTTTTTCCAATTGAGATCTCATGTGTTTTCAAAGTGTTCCTTTACTTTTTTTGAGAAGTGTACAGTGGTACCTCTGATCACGACCGTAATTCGTTCCAAAACTCTGGACGCAACCCGATTTGGTTGTGACCCAAACATAATTTCCCCATAAGATTGTATGTAAATACAATTAATCCGTTCCAGACTGTACGAACTGTATGTAAATATGTATTTTTTTAAGCACAAAAATTGTTAATTATACCATAGTATCCACAGTGTAATAGTAAACTAATGTAAAAACATGAATAACACTGAGAAAACATTGAACAACAGAGAAAACTAACATTGTAATAGTTTGCGCTACACCTTTATGAACTGCTTGCTGTAAACACTTTTTTTATCAGTTTTAAGCACAGGGAAAAAAAAGTAAATGCCACTTCTCTTGCAAAACTTTTCAAACCATCCTCTACTGGCCTTAAATTCCTCACTTCGAAGAAGGATTTTTTTTCAGCAAATCGCCATGAATCTTGCTGGCTTTCTCGCATATGATCACCTCTCTTACGCTATCCCCTGCAAGTTACTTCTCATTCAACCACAATAGCAACAGTTTTTCCACCTCTTCCAGCACTTGGGGCCTCTGCTTGGTTAACATTGTAACTTCTTTTGCAACATCAGCTGCTTTGTTAGGCCCTGTATATGCAAACAAAAGAAAATGGGAAACGAAGAATGTGAAATCATTGGCGCGTACGAACGCGCGTAGGGAAACAGTGTTTTTGTTCGCCACCAGAGCATATGGTCGTGAACAGATGCAAAATTTTGGCAAACTTTTTGATCGTAACCCGATTTGTACTTTTTTTGAAACGTTCATGACCAGAGGTTCTACTGTATATGCATGGCATCAACAGCTTCAGACTTACAAATTAATAATGCAGCCATTGAACAATTCTTTTCTAAATATAACCTCTTACAAAAGTATTTATTTCATTACATGCAAAGAGAAATGTTAGCAGATGCAACATAACTCAAGTTCCCTGCCTTTCTTCTTTATCTATTACGCTGGTGTTACTGCAAAATCACGCAACTGATAAATGTCAAGGCTATAACAATGTTTCCATAACAACACAACTTTAGGTAAATTAAAACTTAGTTGAAAATGAGATCTCAAAATTAGATTTTTAGGTAATGGATAGAAATCAACCTCAGATGAAAATTCTAGTGACAGATTCATTCAGGTCAAAATTGTACACAAGACACATATCCCTGGAACTTGACTGACAAACATGAAGTATATATGGGATTAGTCCCTAAATGTGTTAAACAAATATATCATTCCAAAATATAGTCTGGTACCAAACTGAATTTAAAATATATTAATAACTCTGCCTAACTAATCTGCGAACGTTCTAGCATGTTATTTTATTTTTTAGTGCTGTTAATGAGACTTGCATGATAATCACTATATTCACATTTAGGATTGGACTGGAAAATGGAATTTTAAGCAAAGAAGAATAATTTAAAAACAAGATGGATGCAACCAATATTCATTACTACTAACATCTGTCTAAAGTACAGTAGTTACAATACATATTGTAGCCATTAATGTGGCAAATGTTAAATAGTGTCAGTCTTAAGGTTTCATATAGCAAATATCATGAGTGCATGACCATTCATTTACACTTAAGAAAGCTAATATAAAATGGACAATGGGATACATTGTGAATAAAATTCGAAAGGTGATGTGTCTATTTCTTTCATAGCCCAGAGTTCAGCAGGCTGGAAGAGGAACTGTGACCTCAACCTTGCTGTTCTCTTTGTGAACCTTTTAGGACCTTGACATGAGAAACAACCAGTTTTAAGAACCAAGACCTTAATTTTGTAATAAGTGGTTTTGTCCATATCCTTGCAGACACTGCCTATCAAATCATTCTTCTTAAATGAGTTTTTTTTCCTATCTGGAACCAGAATCTTTTAATCTGTCTTCAGTTTTACTTTTACGCAACCATTCTCTTTATTGCTATCTACTCTAGCATTTAAGGACAAATAGAACAAGAATTGATGGTGGCAGGTACAAGCCAGCTCCCAAGCTGAATCTCTCCCACACCGCTGATCTTCATGGAGGTTGTTCACAGAATGGTCTCCTTGCCTTGTTTCTGTCTTTGATAAAGAATATATGCCAGCTCTGCGTCTTTCATATGCACAACAGACACACAGGTTTAAGGGTCCAGCATTAGGTCTACACATGTCAGGATTCATAGAACAAAACACCTTGCTATGGGGTATAAGTCTGTTGTCCTTGACCTACTCGATGATGGGTATAAAGTGCTTTATATGTATGATCTTTAAGATTTTAATTACTTGGTCAATAAAGAAAATTTTGCCAGCTATATGAAGCTCACTTCTGTTGAAGAAGATTGTACTATTGCATACTTAGTTTTTCATAAAACCTTGAATGTTTTTCACCATCAAAATGTTTGAAAACACACTAACCTAGTGCATGCAGAGTGAACCACTTCTATAGGAGAAACCATTTTTGGTGCAAATAACAGTGTACAAAATGTGCTGCAAAGCATCCCTAGACATTTTGGTCTATTGCTTACTGACAGATCTTCCACAACAGCACAATACACTCTGTTAGGAAGAGCTATTACATTGTACCTGGTGGCACTCAGGTCAGGTAAATTTAAAGATGTCTCAGTAAAAACATTTAGCTAGACAACTTTGAATAAATGTATGTATTCATTGCTGCATTTCATAGAGGAATATGGTGACTCTGATCAATGTTGGTCGGAGCCCCTGTTGAGCCCCAGGCAAGAATCACTGCTGGCAAAAAAAAAGATTTCATGCCAAAATAAATACACAATGAATGCAAAAACCACAGATACCTTAATTTTATACAATAGACCAAAGCAGCGGCAAACTAATCATGTGCTAAGTGCATGCAAGGTTAATTATAAATAACTAGCCATCCGTCCCCTGTGGCTCTGCCCACGTAGTAGTGAAATAGGACAGTGAGGAGGGCCTCCCCAGCTCCCTATTTCTGATGTCACACTTCCTTGGATTAATACAACTTTATCGCACCTGCAAGTGAACTATGATTTTTAGTGTGATGAGAGAAGTCACAAAATCTACCGGAATGTTCAAGCAAATTATAGAAAAAAACCCGATATAAATCCGTCAATTAGTTCTCCCATATGCTAGTTAAATGGAGGTAAGGTACACGCCCCGAGGCTGGTGTGTGAGTGAGGAGGTCCCCACCCCCCTCCCTTCAGCCCACTGCATGTTTCTCAGATTCACGCAAATAAATCGGTACCGCAAGCGAACTATGATACATAATGGAATGAGAGAAGTCGCAAAATTAACCGGAACGTTCAAGAAACTTATACAAAAAAACCTGATCTAAATCCGTTAAGTAGTTCTCTCGTGAAAAGCGGACAGACATACAAACAGACAGATGTTGGATTATATATATATATAGAGCTGTAATAATAATAGCCATAATAAACACCTTAAACAGATGCTTTGAGACAAATACACAATGAAATATATATATATATGAATGTAAGAATAAATTAAGGAATACAGTTATCTCTGGAATTATGTATATTACATATTATGTTACATTATAAACATAACGCAATAACTGGAGAGCTTTCATGGCTGACATTTAACAAAATTTAAGGACTGACATCTGAAATGAAACAAATGACAGGGCTATAAAATACACCTCAGTAGTTGCCCCTATTACCTTTTATTATGATAATACTGGCCCATGTCATTAATTGCAGCTATTAAATGATCAGAGATATAAATACAATTAAGCCCTTGGGTATATCCCCTATTGACTTAATATGGCCATGGAAGCACGCTTAGAGGCATGCTTAGGTAGTAGGATTAATTAGAGAATTATTATGATATTAAAGTAACTTCAGGCTGAATGTGCAGTCTTTTCCTTTAAACCTTTCTGAGCACTACAGAACCTGGTGATGCCTATGATGTCTGGATAGCACCATTAATCATATCAATAGAAAAGAAAGCATAGAGAAGTGAGTACATGCAGGTAGTTATCAATCTGCAGACTAGCTGCACACACATTATCTAGAGTAGCATGCTAATTTGGCTTACATTTGTGCTTATAGTGATAGTAACACCATCACACTGTCCTGATTTAAACAAAAAAAAAAAACACAGTTTACACAATGACAGGACGTTTGTACCTCTGTGTTTAGTTCTCCAGTCCTATTCTTCCTTTTTCCTTTTACGGTATTGAGCGCCACGTGACTTTTGCCTTTTCATTTTGAAACATTCCATGACAAATCCTCTTCACTTTCTATTTTATTTTTTGGTGGGGGCTGGTTGGAGGAATGTGGTGGGCTGGCGCCCTGCCCAGGGTTTGTTTCCTGCCTTGTGCCCTGTGTTGGCTGGGATTGGCTCCAGCAGACCCCCGTGACCCTGTGTTCGGATTCAGCGGGTTGGAAAATGGATGGATGGATGGATAATGGATGGATGGATGGTTGGAGGGATGGTCACACCAAACTAACCTAACCGTGGCCTTAATACCTTTCCTCTCTTTCCACATCACATAGTTGTTCTGCACAGGTGCTGCAGGAGGCGCACATTCTTAAGGAGCATATAGAGTGAGGCAAGCATCATTGCTAAAATCGCAGCTTTACTAAATCAGTGCCCCCCAGAAGATGGCCAAGTGGCCTAATGGATTGACTGGCACTAACTGTGATATTTAACATACTTCATAAATGTAAAATGACACATGAGAAAGGACATGGTACTGTACAGATTATTTGTTTGAGATAAACTGAATGGACAAAATGCTTAACACTCTGACAAGCATCTTTCTTCATTCTAAATATCAATATAATAAAGTTACAAAAATTAACTGCAATTATTTCTCTAAGTACTAATTGTCTTTAAAATGTAATAAAATGAAAATCTAAGATTCTGTTACTTTTACATGAAAACCAATGTAACACCACTGTGCTTATGCTATATAAAATAAGGAAGGCATTTCAACAAATAAACTCTTTTCAGATTACTTTTTTAGGGTACATTGCCTTTAATTTTTATTTAAGTAACATTTTCATTTTTTAAAGTCAAAGTGACAATACTAACATTTAAAAGTCATTCAGGCCCAGTATTGATCCTGCTGTTTGCTTGGGGCCCAAATATCAAACAGAAATCTTTAAACACAATGAACATTTGTGCCACCACAGGATTATTATGAAGAAAAAAAAATAAACAAATAAAAACATTGAAGCTTTGTTTCAGAGCCATGAAAAGCATAAAACAAAACAGCAGTCAATCTGTAAGCTGCATTTCCATTGTCAAAAAATCATTATCAAGCCAAACCAAACAACTTCTGTGGCATAGCTTTCAACAATAATGTACAAAAATGCTCTGTTGAACAGCGTGGATTGGAATGAGATGCTATGGCATAATCTTATTTCTAAATAAAGTAAAAGAGAAACAAATGTAATGAAAACATTCATTAGATCGCAACATAATTTTAATAAAATAAGTAAGCAGAGCTTGAGCAAGAATTTAATGAAGTTAATCACCCCTTCTCATTCTTGTGAGCAGTTTCTTTCATTTTCTTTTTTTTCTGTCAGCAAAATCGATACTTAACGCTCTGGCATCGTACCAACTGGCTATGTTCTTCCTGTTGTCAATCGTGATATCATTTTGGATTCCTTTGATGTTGTTACACTTTCACAGTTGGAAAATATTATTGAAAAACCTTATACCTTCTTTTAGCATTTCATGTCCTGAGCCCACTATTGTTGGTAATTATAAATGGTTCTATTAATAAGGGTGTTGTGCCCTCATTTTTTAAACATGTGATGGTGCGAACTTGTCTTAAAAAGGCTGAGTTAGATCCTGGAGTGTTATCCAATTTTCGTCAGATTTCTCAATTGCCATTTTTGCCTAAAATATTAGAAGGATTATATATGAACAATTGGTTGATCATCTTAATTCTAATAATTTATATGAGATCTACCGATCTGGCTTTAGACATTTTCATGGTGTTGAGACTGCACTCCTGAAAGTATTTAATTACATCTCTCCTATATACTGTTGCCTCGCAGTTAGGAGACCTGGGTTCGCTTCCTGGGTCCTCCCTGCGTGGAGTTTGCATGTTCTCCCCGTGTCTGCGTGGGTTTCCTCCGGGCGCTCCGGTTTCCTCCCACAGTCCAAAGACATGCAGGTTAGGTGGATTGGTGATTCTAAATTGGCCCTAGTGTGTGCTTGGTGTGTGGGTGTGTTTGTGTGTGTCCTGCGGTGGGTTGGCACCCTGCCCGGGATTGGTTCCCTGCCTTGTGCCCTGTGTTGGCTGGGATTGGCTCCAGCAGACCCCCGTGACCCTGTGTTCGGATTCAGCGGGTTGGAAAATGGATGGATGGATATTATAGACTCAGGTGGGACAGTAGTGCTCGTATTTCAGATCATTCTGCTGCTTTTGATACTATCAATCATGAGATTCTGCTATTGTGGCTTGAACATCTGGTGGGGCTTAAAGGGGCTGCTCTTGACTGGTTTATTTCATATCCTAGAGGTGGATATTTTTCAGGAACTCTCAATTCCTCTTTTTTGTCTACTGCTCCTGTTAAATTGGGTGTTCCTCAGGGATCTATTTTGGGACCTATTTTATTTTCTAAATATCTTCATCCTATAAGAACTACTTTTAAGAAGCTTAATGTTTCCTTTCATTGTTATGCTGATGACACGCAAGTGTATATTCTTGTGTGCAATTCTTCAATGAATCGGTTGCATAACTGTCTTGAAGAACTGAGATACTGGATGGCTGACAATTTTATTGCTCTCAATCATAATAAACAGAAGTGCAGTTAGTTGATCTTGCAGCCAAAGCTCAAGTTGGATTTGAATTTCTTGGCAGTTCTTTAAACCTCAAGTTTGGAATCTTGGGGTTATATTTGATAAACAGATAAATTCTGTGGTCAAGAGTTGCTTTTTCTAGCTCCATCTTTTAGCCAAGGTTAAGCCTTTTTTATCTCTTGGAAATCTTGAGAAAGTTATTCATGCTTTTATCTTTTCTCAGCTTAATTACTGCAACTCATTCTGGGATCAGTAAATCCCTCATACACAGGTTATAGTTGGTTCTGAATGCTGTTGCTCGTTTTCTGGTTGTGGCAAGAAAGTCTGCCTGTGTATCCCCAATTTTGGCCTCTTTAAACTGGTTGGCAGTTAGTTTAAGAATTAAGCAGTGGTGTGGTGGTTAAGGCCTTAGACTTCAAACCCTGACCTTATGGGTCTGAATCCCACCACTGACACTGTGTGACCCTGAGAAAGTCACTTAACCCACATTTGCTCCAATTGGAAAAACAAAAAGAAATGTAGCCAATTTCAACTCAAATGTTGTAAGTCACTTTGGGTAAAAGCGTCAGCCAAATAAATAAATGTAAATGTAAATTTTAAACTTTTGCTGCTACTTTTTTAATCATTACATGGGTATGGTCCCATCTATCTATCTGTATTGCGTGTTTTACACCAGCTGTCCAGATAGCTTAAGTCTACTGGTCAGTTGTCTCTTGTGGTCCCCTGTACTAAGTGTAAAACTAAGGGTGACAGGGCTTTTGCAGCCTCTGCACTGTGTTTGTGGAATTCTTTAACTTACTACATTAAGAATGCACCTTCAATTGATCTGTTTAAAACTAGATTGATGACATTTTTATTCTTTAGTTTTTTATGATCCTCAGTGATACTGGAAATCCTACCCTCTTAGTCAGTGGTTCATTTCACTCTACTATTTGTTGCATGTTTGATGTAGTTTATTTTTATTTTTCTATTTAATTGTTACTTCTGTCTTACACTTATTGCATGTTCTATCTAAAGCACTTTGGTTACAGCATTGCTTATGATGTTTTAAATGTGCTCTATTAATAAATTGACATTGACACTGACTTCCAATAGTGAGACCAATATCAGATAGGGACTTCTGTAGGAGCTCAAAATCTCCTACAAGCCTGGGTCATAGAGGACCACACAATACTAATACAGTCTCTCAGCTCCACTACAAAAAGAAATTCCAGAGTACAAGAAATTCTACAGGATTCTTGTTTCAATTTTGCTCCAATGTAGTTGCTTCATACTATTTAATTTTTTCTTGATATTATCACATAGTTACATTCTCCATCTAATTTTAAACTAAAAATACCTGAGTTTTGTGTCATTGATGCATCTTTAGCTTCATGTGTGTGTGGGACTTTGTACAGTGACATTCTTTGTTATACAGCACTATGGGAAAGAGTTAAAGGGGGGTATCTCTGCTTGCAAAAATAAACTTGGCATGGATTTTTGAAGTCAGGTCAGGTCAGGTTGGGGAACATGCACTGGTACAGCATGTTGCCGCACCCACCACACGACAAAATAGTTCAGGATCCTGATTGGCAACCCCCCAGGCAAACACGTGGTGCAGTCCCACCCTCTGGAAATGACCGTCTATTTGGCGCAGCCAGTTGTTGCATGGACTTCCCCTTGGCCTGGTCCACCCACTCAGGGAAACACGCCATATGGCCATAGTATCGTAACTGACGCTCCCTCACAATGTAGATAATGTGCCTCAAACGGGACTCCATGAGCAACTGCTCATTTGACACAAAGTTAAACCAGCAGTACCCACGGATTCTCCAAAGAGACAGAGTACCAAAGGAGTCCAGTCCTCGTCTCAGGTCACTGGATAGCGTCCATGTCTCGCAACCAGGAAGCACCAGGACTCTAAAGACTTGGACCTTCTTCCTTTTGCATAGGTATCGGGAGTGCCACACACCCCTTTCCAGCAACCTCATTACCCTCTATGCTCAACCAATCCATCTACTGACTTCATAGGTAGAGTCACCAGAGACATGAATGTCACTGCTGAGGTAAATAAACCTCTCAACAAGGTTGATACTCTCCGCAGACAGACACACTGCTGATGGCTGTGCTTAAAAGGTCTTTAAAGGCATGGGTCTTGTTTTTTATCCAGGACACTCGCAAACCCAGACACTCAGACTCCTTGCTCAGTCTAAGAGCCCCGATCAGAGCCTCCATTGACTCCACGAAGATCACAGCATCGTTGGTAAAGTCAAGATCAGTGAATCTTTCTTCGCCAACAGATTCCCCACAGCCTCTAGACCCCATGACCCTGCCCAACACCCAGTCCATGCAAGTACTGAACAGAGTAGGAGCAAAAACACACCCCTGACTAACCACAGAATCAAGTGGGAAAAACACAGAGGTTCTGCATCCACTCTGCACAGCACTCACAGTACTAGTGTGCAGGGTTTGAAGGATATTTGAAGGATTCCTCTTTATTCTTTTTAGCTAAGTATTATGCCAAATCTTATTTGTGTTTGACTATCCATTTTATGAATGTTTTTCTTCCATTAGAAGACTGAGAGGAGACAAGACTGTATGGGGGAAACAGTTACAAGGTAAGAACCAAGCAGGGCTGGGATGCCAGTCTATTGCAGAGCATGAGTGTTTCCATATGAACAGATACATTATAGTTTCTTCCTTTTTAGCAGTCACTGCCTACAAAAAATATTTACCTCATTGGAAGTTGTCACATTTTATTGTTATATAACAGGGGTGAGCAACATCAGTCCTGCAGGGCCAAAGTGCCGGCAGGTTTTTGTTCTAACCCTGTTGCTTAATAAGAAAACAATAATTTAATTTCTAGGCTTGTTAGTGATTTAACTCTGCAATTTTGCATCATTTTCATATACATTTTTTGCTTTCTAATGATATCATCCATATAATTTTAAGCCTAATACAGATGAGTACTTCTCAGTCCTTCACCTTTTTTCTCTTCACTTTCCTTCTAAGTATTTTATTGATGTGTATAGTACAGCATGAGTACACAAAGGTATATATGGAAACAAGCTAAGGAGAGAACTGCTGGCTCTTTTGTCATTTGAGTCTTATTGCTAATAAGGAGCAGTTAAAAACAGGAAATACAGCAAGTTAGGACTCAAATATGCAATAAGAGTTCAAATTCTTTACAAGCGAGACAACTAAAATGCATCTGAAAAATGTCACTTGATCAACTTCAGCTAGTGCTTCATCAGCTATAAATGATTTCTCATGAAGCAACTGGGCTGGAACAAAAACCTTCAACCACTGCGGCCCACCTGGACCAACATTGCTTACCTCCGCTGTATAACACAGAATAACACTGGGTTTAATTTACTTTTTGAGATTGATCTAGAGAAAAAACACTCTTTAATGTCAAAGTAAAAGTAGATCTCTGCAAAATAATTTAAATTAATTACAAATATAACACACAAAATAACTCCTTGTGTAAGTATTCACCCCCTTTAATATGATGCACCTAACTTGTCATTGGTGTAGACAAATGGCTTTAAAAGTCACAAAATTAGTTCAATGGAGACCTGTATGTAGTTGATGGGTTTGTAGTGACTTTCTTATAAATGCCCTTGTAATTGGAAGGCCCATCTTGTGATGAGTCCATATCGTTGCCTAACTTACACAATGAAACAAAAGAACACTCCAAGCAGCTCCATGGAAAAGTGATTGAAAGTCACAAGTCAGGGGATGGATACCAGCAAACAACCAAGTCACTGAATATCCTATGGATTCCAGTTAAATCCATCATCAAGAAATGGAGAAAGTACAGAACAACTGTAAATCTGTCCAAAGCACAAATACTGACTGATCTTGCAAGAAGAAGAAGATTAGTGAGAGAGACCACTAACAGGCCTATGATAATTCCGAAGAAATTACAAGCAACAGAAACTGAAATTTTAGAAGCTGGCAAAAATTGTTACCTGTGTGCTTCACTAGTCAGAGCTTTATGGGAGAGTGGCAAAGAAAAAGAAACACTGCTAATAAATGCACATGATGTTCTGGGTTTAGGGAAGTTCTGGGGTGTTAGAATCTTGAAGACTAAGTGCTAAGTAGGTATGCAGTAACTTTGGCTTATTATATATACTTTTTACTTAAGTTCATCTATTGATTTATATCAATGTTAACACGTTGTGTTTTTCTTAATTTTGTTTTTGTGGTTAAATAGAACTTCTTATGGCAGCTTTTTTGTTTATTGGTCAAAAAACAAACATTTAAGAAGTAGATAAAAGTTGTGAGATATCATATGCTTGTTTTCTTTAGATTATGTTGTTCTTTCTAACAAATAGCAAGTGATAAGGGATATATAATGATGTATGTGTCAGCATATAAAAATGACCTGCCTAATGCAGTAAGCAGACACACCTCAGTGGTCACCTCATTTGTCTGTGTCTGTTAGCCAATAAATCTATGCTCAAGACTAATTAATGATTAAAGTATCTGATTTTTTTTTTCATATAAGTATTTTCTTAAAAGCCTCTATATCATCTCTGTAAAAGGCACATGGGAGACTGACATCAACTGGAAGAAGAAGCTCTTATGATCTAATGGGACAAAAATGTAGGCCATCGGAATAACCTGATGCATTCTACAAAGAGCCTGCACTTTGGATTTGTTTTCCAGCAAAACAAAGATCTCACTGCACAGTAGTGGCTTAAAAACAGCAATGTTAGTGTCCTGGCATGGCAGAGCAACAGTCCAGATCTCAATCCAGGTGAAAACTTGTTTCTTAACTAGAAAACGGCTGTTCACTCACAATCCCCAGGCAACCTGACACAGCTTGAGCAGTTTTGCTAAGAATAATGGGAACAAGTTGCAGTGCCCAAATGTACAAAGCTGATAAAAACCTGAAAACACTGACTTAAAGTTGCCAAAGATGCATCTACTAAATACTTACCTAAAACGGGGTGAATACTTAAGCAATCAATTATTTTGTGTTTAATATTTGCATCTAATTTAGACCAGAGATCTGTTTTCATTTTGACATTAAAGGGTCTTTTTCTATTGATCAGTGTCAATAAAGCCAAATTAAATTCGCTGTGATGTAATATTGTATAACTGTAAAATGTGAAAACTTCCCAAGGGGTCAGTACATTCTATAGGCCCTGTGCACGCAGAAATAGGAGTGCCTAGAGAAAAACTGCAAAACAGTGGGAAAACATGTGGGCTTAGGCGGAAAGGCAGCACTGCAAACCATTTTATTACCACATATATCATATAGGGAACTGCCTGCCACGCTTTTAAAAACTGGGGGACAGACTTCAAACTTTTAAAAATATGTGAAAATAACTTATGATACTTCCACTTTTATCTTAATGTTTGAAACTGTAGTTTTACTTTTGCAAAACCACTTATCGACTTGTCCAAACAGTGTTACCTAATTTGCAAACCATGCTTGATTTTTATTTTAGTAGTGTTCTTTTTTTATGATTATTCTATGATGATGTTACACTTATTCTTTCGTAATATTATTATTATTTGTCTGCTGCATTAATCCAAGGCAACTCACAACATTTGGAGAGATATAATTGGTTACATTTCTTTACATTTACATTTCAATTGAAACACAGGCAGGTGAGGTGACTTGCTCATGGTCACATGGTGTCAATAGCAGGAATTGAACTCCCAACCTCAGGCTTTGAAGTCCAAAGCCTTAATACACTACACCACACATGATGGATGTTGCATATGTAGTCGTGAAATTGCTTTTTATTTGGAGTTGCAGACAAGCTTCGGGGTAAGTGTGGGGTGAGTGCCGTTTAGGGGTGGTTGGCTCCAAGTTTATATATGAAAATGATTTCCTTTGTTCTGTTTTATTTTTATTTTGTTCTAAATTTACAATCCAATAAAAAAACTAATCACAAAAAGAATCTGATAGTTTTCTTCAAAGAAAAAACAGTCATTTAAATAGAAGTATATGAGCAACAGAAACACTGTGTATTCCAAGAACTGAAGAAGGAGACACCAGAAATTAAAAAAAAAACATTAAAAAAAACAAAAGCATAAAGCTTTCCTACCAATGAACATTGAAATGAACTACTTTTATAATGTTTCAAGTGTGCTTGAGGCGGGGAGTTACATATTTCAACATACAGATATCAAAAGACAACACTGTGATACCGTCCTTGAGTGTTCAATGACCTCTTGCTTTTCAGCCCTTCTGAAAATTGCAAAAACAAACAAGTCTGCCTCGTGCCTGACAGAAAAAGCCTCAGGAAAATACATTGACTCTATCGTACAGTGTGTTGATTTTGAGTTACTTTGTTGCCATCTGTGAGCAAATTTAAATCACAAGCTAAAGACTTGTGTGTTGAGTTAACTGCTGAGTGAATGTGAACTTGCCCCGTGAGAGACAGACGTGCTTTTTAATGTTGATTTCTGTTTGGTGCCCAAAATTGTCTGGATAAGCTTGAAACAGCTTAAGCAAGCTTACAAAAGGGATGACATGTATATTTCTGATATTATTATATACTGTACATAGTATAAAGGTCTTAGGTTGCCACAATAGAGCTGTAGTTAGCTCTGTTGGCTAATCAGTCTAAACTCCTGGGTCCAAATACCAGGCCAGGCACCGCATGTGCACTTTGCAGATTTTCACCTTGTGTATGTGTATTTTAAATTTGTGCTCCAGTCTCTAGCACATAAGAATGGGGTGAAATTGGCTGTAACTTAACCTTTATTGAGTAAATGTGCACTGTACAAGATAGGCATCCCCAAACCAAGCAGGCATCAGGTGTGGAAAAGTTTTTTGCTGTCTCCACACCCGATACTGCAAGAACAGGCTTCAATCCCACCACTTCAAGCAATGGTTATCTGATGTGTGTTTATTTTGAAATTAGGCAATTTAAAGCCAAACTTTAAAATTGGAATACATTTTTATTAATAATGTCAACCTCCCCGGGGATGCAGTCCCCGGTTTGAAAACCATTGGCCTAGATAGCAAAACCATTTACCATTTGTTATGTAGATTAACTTGATTAAGGAAAAATAACATATTATACCTTTGAAAATGAATTGCATGCTTTAACGCATTAACTTTGACTTTGATATATTGTCCAGAACATTTGTTGTTGGGGATATATTTAAGATTCGCTCAAGAAGAGAGGGGGCACTGTTGTTCACTTACTCTTCCTTCTCTTGCACAGCTCAGAGGAACATCCCTTCCACAAGAATGCAGGAAGCCCGCCCCTTCCGGGAGTGCACTATAAAACCGAGAAAGCAACCAGAAAAGGGTTCATTGTGGAGCTGGATCTGCTGAAGCAGGGGTATCGAACTCTGTGCCTGGAGGGCCGCAGTGACTGCAGGTTTTCATTCTTACCCTTTTCTTAATCAGTGACCAGTTTTCACTGCTAATTGTTTTTAAGGATTCAGTCTTCTGAATTGATTATTTTCTTCATTAAATGGCAGCCAAACAGAAATGAGACGTGACAGGAGCCTAAAGATGACAAGCTAAATTGGGGCTTCAAACTCCAGCCAGTTTCTTAATTAGAAGTGGATTATTGCTGTTAATTAAACTTGTTATTTTATTCCATGGCTTGTTGGTGCTCTCATTCTGCCACTCCAGACATTTCCAAAACTGTTAATTTTCTGTTTTTTCTAACAACACTAACAAATATTTTGATGACCTGGGACATCATCCTTACTGAGACCTTCACCTTTCTTTATTTTCAGCTATTGTGTGGTGAGTACAGGTTAGCTGGTCATGTGGTGGCTTGTTTTGTGTCTCACTATTGTTAGGCTGCTAATTAAATAAAAAGACCTAAGGGGCCTGAGTCGCATTAATTAAAACTAAGGCAAAAGAAGTTAACTAGCTGCAAAACTGGTCACTAATTAAGTAGTTGGTTAGAATGAAAAAATGAAGCCAATGCGGCCTTCCAGGACCACCTTTTGACACCCCTGTGCTAGAGCTACAGTTCCTAGTCAGAAGCAGTCTTTTTTGGGACTTTTAGTGTAAATGGCAGTAGGCACTACTATTGCACCTTTCAGTGCTTTATTTTCACATCTTTCTTTATTTTCATTATTGAAAAGAGTTTGGCCAAGGTAGCACCCCAATTTTTCTTTCTGTCTAATGTTCCTTATTTTTCATTATATTAAATATATATATACATGTATAATAAATATTAAAATTTTTGAAAAATCAATGGATAAACATTAAAATGCCCACTTTATATTTATTTTTCTACCCAACAGTTCACTGACTAAAATTTCGACACATTTTGGTGACTGGTGAAAATGAAAAGTCAAAAGTGGCTACAGTGAGAAAGAAACATGATAGAAAAAGAAAATGATAAATAAATTTAAGTTCTCAATAATAAAAAAACAGCAACTAGTTACTTAATATAATTCTTGCCACACTTGCTTAAAGAGGTTTTTGACATCTGTTGCTTGTTATACATAACTTTAAAAACTGAAGAGTTATGAATGTCTTTAAAACTAACTAGCTAAGAGTTAAACTAATAAATAATTATTTATGGACATTTTGTCACAGTTCATTGCTGCTTGCAGCTAAATTCTGAATATCATTCATTTTTATTTGTTACACTTTTACATGTATATTTCTGAATATGACAAACGCCAGGGTTGAATTAAACTGATTCTTCAAAAGATGTCCATTCTATGTCTTTAAAGTATAAAATCTACTTAAGTAACATTTGCTTATTGATTATGGAGATAATGTTAGACGTAAGGCTCTAAACAGGTGTATGCTTCAGTGGTGACCCTGACCTACACATACCAGAAAATTTATGAGACCCTCCTTATCTTTTATACACTGAAAAAAAGATTTATTGCTTTCTGCCAAAACATGACATTTGGGAAACTAAACTCTGTTGCATGCTGCACTCCTGAGTGCTGAGAAATGATGCTTCAAGTACTGTCCTATGCATTATACACATGACAAATATACAGTATAACTTTCTATATGTATATTTATTGAACATTTCCATTATAGGATTAGCACAGTACAAAAATCAGGTTTGTCATAAAATCAATTTGTTAGATTGTTTTTTTTTGATAAAATTTTTACTCTAAATATGAAAAAGTAGAACCTTTACCAACAAAAAAAAGTGATGCAAACAATTTTTGGATTATTAAAATATAAGCAGAAACTATGTTGAAAAAACAATTAGAAGAAAGGAGCTAGTCCTCATCAAGGACTTTGTTAAATGTTAAATGGTGCGACTCAAACCACCTACACCTGAACACCAGCAAAACCAAGGAGCTGGTGGTGGACTTTAGGAGGCCCAGGCCCCTCATGGACCCCATGATCATTAGAGGTGACTGTGTGCAGAGGGTGTAGACCTATAAATACCTGGGAGTGCTGCTGGATGATAAATTGGACTGAACTGCCAATACTGATGCTCAGTGCAAGAGAGGACAGAGCCGACTATACTTCCTTAGAAGACTGGCGTCCTTCAACATCTGCAATAAGATGCTGCAGATGTTCTATCAGATGGTTGTGGCGAATGCCCTCTTCTACGCAGTGGTGTGCTGGGCAGGCAGCATAGAGAAGAAGGACGCCTCACACCTGGACAAACTGGTGAGGAAGGCAGGCTCTATTGTAGGCATGGAGCTGGACAGTTTGACATCTGTGGCAGAGTGACGGGCGCTCAGCAGGCTCCTATCAATTATGGAGAATCCACTGCATCCACTAATCAGTATCATCTCCAGACAGAGGAGCAGCTTCAGCGACAGACTGCTGTCACCGTCCTGCTCCACTGACAGACTGAGGAGATCGTTCCTCCCCCAAACTATTCGACTCTTCAATTCCACCCAGGGGGGTAAACGTTAACATTATTCAAAATTATTGTCTGTTTTTACCTGCATTTTTATTACTCTTTAATTTAATATTGTTTTTTGTATCAGTATGCTGCTGCTGGAGTATGTGAATTTCCCCTTGGGATTAATAAAGTATCTATCTATCTATCTATCTATCTATCTATCTATCTATCTATCTATCTATCTATCTATCTATCTATCTATCTATCTATCTATCTATCTATCTATCTATCTATCTATCTATCTATCTATCTATCTATCTATCTATCTATCTAGTGAGAAGTCAATAAAATGACCCCTTTTATTGGCTAACTAAAAAAGATTACAATATGCAAGCTTTTGAGGCAACTCAGGCCCCTCGAAATCTTGCATATTGTAATCTTTTTAAGTTAGCCGATAAAAGGGGTCATTTTACTTAACTTCTCACTACATTCATTATGGCTAACACGGTACAACACCCTAGTACTAAAGAAAGGAGCTAGAAAGTGTCACGGTTGTGATATTTGCTATTGTAAGACTGTATCAGTATATGAAAGACATTAGCAGGTTACTAACATTGAAGAGTTATACTTATTGGACAAGTCAAATTAATTACAATTTAAAATGTCACAAACTCCTAATGCTTTCATTTTGGAAAATCTATGCTTCACTTTTAGACTTTTCACAACTTTAAGGCTACTTTTGTGATAGTAAAGTTGCAAATTTAAGATTATATTTTAGAATTCCTGTAAACAGCCTTTGTCCTTTGATTTTTAAACTCACATTACATAACTGATCAGACTTTACTGTTGCTTAAACCTGTGCACTAATGTAGAATCAGTAAATGAATTAACCTCATTACAAGTTAAGGAATTAGTCATAACTACATTGCATTTACTTGTGTTTTATTCAAATACAGTATTTGTCATATATGCCTTATTCCAATTTTAATTGTTATACCATATAATTAACATTACTTTGGTTTAAAAAAACAAAACAATGAATGAACCAAATTTTGAGTTTGCTAATTAGTATTCTGGAATTACATATGCTGTTAGAGTAGCCTTTTGTCTCAAGGATTATGTACTTCCATTAACAAATTGTTGCAAGGTTGGAAAACTTTCCCTTGGGCTTCAAAACACAAATGAATGTCTGGATAATGTGTATATTTTGAAGCACTAACTAAATATATTGGATGTGTGTGAGGTTGGCATCCCATCCAAAGTTTGGACCTGTCTTGGGCACAGTGTAGAACCTAGATGGAGATTGACTCCAAGAAACCCTGAACTGGAGACAGTGGTAGAAAATGGATGGTTGGATTGACAGCTTCAGCCATATTCATAATAAACCAAGCATAAAAGCAAAGCTTCTGTTCTTTAATCATGGATGTATGGCACTATAATAAATAGAGAGTATTCTTGCCATTTGCTAAACTGATAGTTGTTTGGTTACAACTTTGCACCCTCAAAGCATGTACAAATCATGTATTTTATTTCTAATTCTATAACTGCATAAAAAGGGTAATAACGAAAGCTTATTTATTTGCCTTATAAACACAGGTGATCCTCCCAACTTATGAAGTTAAATCATGAAAAATTTGTAGTAACAGGAACCAAAACTCAGGCCCTGGAAACGCTTTTTGACGTGTAACTACAACTGTAACAGCTGCTCTCTTTCTTTCTCTCTGCCTTTAATCGTGCTTGCCACTCTCAAGTTTATTTATTTATTTATTTTTGTTGCTTGGCATACCATTCAGTGATTCCCCACCACTGATTGTACACGTATGGCACGTTGAGAACCACTACTCTAGACGTTAGTTATGGATGGATGGATATGCTACAAGAAAGCAGGTGCAGAACTGGTGATTGACTGTGGAAATATTAGAGTGCCTGCTTAAAAGAACATCTTTAAGCACATGATATGGTATTTGGCACATGCAGGAAATTACCGTGGGATCACACAAGACATTCCCTGAAGGCTCTTTCACACACCCATACTCCTTGATATGCTAATTAACAGGCTCTGCAAGCTGGCCAGTCCTCTGAGTCAAACTATGATTAAATGAGCAAAATAGCAACAAATAAGGCTCACATTTACCTTAGAATAAAACATGCCTTCTGTTATTGCTGACAAATTAAAGTCATGTGTTTAGACATGTTTGTGCAACCAATTATATCACTTTACTATACCTTCACATTATTTATATGATATAGCATGATATCTATATGATATGACATGACTTGATTATACCACCACATTATTTACATAATATAACATGAACTATACTGATAATAACTGAATTTAAGAAAAATCTAAATATATTCATTAGAACATTTTCCTCATTTGCTTTGAAATAAGGGCATTTAATGATGCAGTATTATAGGTTTGTTTCAGAATTTATAAGTCGGCAGTAATAATACAGGGATTAATATAATCAGTTCACCTATGCATAATTAATCTAATTATTGTTAAAACAAACAAACAAAAAAAAACCTCCAATCTGTGTCCATAAAGAACAGTGATGTGAAACCTGGCACCAATCTCTCTATCACAGTCTTTTTGCTGTAAAAGCTTCTTAGAACTTGTGTGCTTTCAGAACATCATCCCCTGGAAAGGTCAGTGAAATGAAATGTAATGAAAATCGGAAATGCATTTTGCCAGTGCACAGTATATTGAAAATTAACTTTTTTTCAGCAAAGTGCATCCTTGATACAGCTACTGTAATGCTGTCAGTACTTAGTTCACTGCTCTCTACCCCTAACCGTATAATTACTTGCTGGATTGATTAAACCTGTGTATCATGCTTTTACTTTAAGCCCCTTATCATATTTTCCAATGGCATGTAGTAGGAAGTTGACAGCAGCTGCTAGGTAAAAACTCACTGACAGAAATCTTTAAATTAACCAGAGGGTAAAAGCTCAGACAACCGTAAAATAATGCTTGCAAAGGCATTTTCATTGCTCTAAAATGCCTAAATAGAGCACTTTCAGCTTTAGTGTATCATGAATCATGGCAAATTCAGGGTTAGATGGCCTTATTAAAAGCTTGTTGTAAACAGCATGATAGTAGGACAAGGTCTTCTGTGGCAGTCCAACTTCAAAGGGATTGTATTTCACATGGAGGGGACCCATATGAAATACAGTCTCTTCACTACAGTATGTGCTTGAAATCATTGCAAACTCATTTTTTAGATGATTAGAAAAAAGTTGTGAAAAGTCTCAACTATATGGGACACATCAATTGACATTAAAACAGCAGGGTGCTCTTGAAGTAACTATCTTATTCCAAGTGATGCCAAAGAGGTCAAAATATACAAAATCTGCAGCTCTATTGATAACATATCTCATCATGTCCTCTTAGAACCTAATTCCACCCATTCATGTCATATTTAGTAAGTGTGTTAGTTTGTCCACATTCTCATTGCAAATTATTGCCAAAAGGATCCTTCCATCTTTCTGTCTATCTCTCTTTCAACTTCTCTTTGTGCCTGTCGCTCTCTGACCCTGAACTCTCCTTCTCTCAACAGCTGAGTTCTTGCCCCAACACACCTTCCAACCTTTCACTCTGCTGTAAACCTTGTCCTACGTTTAACTAAGGCCAGACCTTGGATTCAATTCAGGCCCTACTTTAGCAACATGGACACCTTGAGCCTGAAGCTATCTTAAACAGACTATGTATGTCCCTAGGCTGGTCTCCCACTACCTAAATTCTTTTAAGGTGTAAAGTGGTCCATGCTCTGTCAGCATTAGATTATATGATATCGCTTAACAGACTAAAGGTCTTGTACTCATACTCTAGTGCTCCTTAGATCTTCCTTGTTTTTTCCTAAGTGGTCCTGATTAAAACCCTTTTGAGGCTTTACAGTGGGCAGTCGACTGCTCATACATGGTTGCGGATGGACACAAGTGACAATCACATCTTAGTGTGCTGCTCCAAATCAGAAGGCACAACTCAATTCCACATATTCATAACAGGGGACTTATACTGTATGATGGGCAGATGAATTTTAAATGCTTTGCATGCCTACCTTTTGTTTTGATGACAAGTTTGGACATATTCAGCCTTTCGTTCATTATTCTGGCACAAGAGTAACCAACCTCTCATTGAAATTCACAATATACATCTACCACACATGGAATATATGGCCATCCCATCAGCAGCGCCGTATACTTAGATAGATTTTTCCCCACTTGTATCCAAGTGTGATGTCATTTTCATCGTGACTCCCTTGCACCTAGCACGGGATTTAAACTAGCCTTTATTTAGCTCAGTGATATGCAAAGGAAGCCCGTACCGACACATATGTTAATGGCACATCCGCTTACCAATCAAATAAATGGCCTTTTGCACCTGTTACAATATAATTAGTTGAACGTTTCAATGATTTCATTTGCAACTGGTGAACTATGTATATAAAATGATAATCGCCAAAGCCTATTTTTGGTTGAATTTGAGACCATTTTAGTTGCAGTATGGAGCCCTGGCGGGATCACGGGCTGGGCCACTCAGAGGTTGCTTCTAGGCCTGCTCTAAAGCTTAACCACAGAGATTGAGAAGTAGGGGCCTCATTAATAACACTTTGCATGGATTTGAGCATGAAAACATGTGCATGCCAAAAAAACCTGGTGTACACAAATTTCTACACAATTTAATCTTTATAAATCACAATCAACTTGAATGCGCCTTGAATGTCACACTGAAACATCCATAGCTCTAGCATGCTAATGAACCTGATACATGTGCTGTTTATGATGCTGCAGAACTTCATTGGCTGGTACAGCAGCCTCCTACCTGACGTATTGAGACACCACCAACTACACTCAAGAGTACATGAGTATCTTCCCAAACAAGAACACAAACAAGAACACAAGATCACATGCATTATTATAGCTTCTCTCCTCTGCATTCTGGGGGTCAGGGAAAGGCATAAGGCAATGGTGTCTGACTGGGTAGCACATGTAATGACATGAAGGCAGTTACAAACCATATAGGTCATATGAAAAACTGAGGGTTCAGCCAGTTACCTTATGAATAAGCCCGCCACCACGTACAGCGCTGTCATGTCTGTGTAGGCTTCTTTGCCTCAAAGAAAAACAAATCTCATTTTGGCATCAGAGATGAATTGTGTGTTAATGGAATGCCACTGCTGTTAACAAAAGCAACTTCATTCCTGCCAGGTGCCCCTATTGTAATATGAATGCAGTAAATATCTCCAATTACATTTGGAGAACCAGTCACTGATACAAATTGACTTTTTATGTTGGCAAAAATATGCTGTGATTTATGTTTGTGCACCCACGTACACTTCACTGGTTTGTTAATGGAGTGTAGCTTGGCTGAGATATTTCTGACATGTATCGCTGAGAAGTAGTCTATTATAAAAACTGACAAATAACCAAAAAATTCTTCGGTGTAAATATGCAGCATTGGTCCTCTTAAAAGGGAACTAAAATACAGTCTACACATCATATTCATCAAAGTTGAAGTGTAATATGTTTGTGATGTTAACATACTGTACATTATAATAATGACTCAGTAATATACATTATTATACATGCAAGACATCATTTAGCTGGTCTGGCTGAATTTCTCTACTTGACCAAGGGTGTTGTCATTTCTTAGTTTCTCTGGAATGTTGTGTTTGCATGGGTCAGAGTTGCCAGAAATATATGCATATTTCTCCTGATAAGTTTTCTTATAAGTTCCAATATTTGTGTGTAAAGTTGTGTACACACATTTCGAGCCTCGTTTTACGCATACTCTAGTTTCATAAACGAGACTTCCAGACAGGAAGTGCAATGTTTAGATCCCACATTGAGGTCCAGTCATATCTTGGAGGAAGGCACTTGCATTTGTGCTATAAAATGATTCATAAATATTAAAATGCACACATCCATTCTTCTATTTTTTTCCCACAGCAACTTTATCAGGCTAAAGTCTACTGAACATTACAAAATTGCTGCTGTCACACACGTGCACATGGGAGGCAGCTAAAGGGCTTGAGTAAAGGCAATTCCAAGGCATACCGGGTTGTGACATAGTGCACTGACTCTTTTTCTCCCTTTCCTACAGACCATTCACAGGAGATTCCACCTGGTCCTCTTGATGTCACTTCTGGAACCAAGCCTATGGAAGAAGACCTTGCCGGCTCCAGCCCCTGTGATGTCACATCCGGGCTCGAGTCTATGGTTGAAGACCCTCATGAGCCCGACCCCTTTGACCTCACTTCCTGTCTTCCCCTTTAAAAGCCTCCACCTTTTCCCTATTTCCTCAGTTCTGTTTTGGACTCGGTTTTGTGCACAGCAGTGCTATTACTAATTATCAATTTGCAGCCAGGAAACCAACTATACGGGTGGCTGCCCCAAGCCTTGTTATGGCTCTTTGTGGAGTTTGTGACACTGCACATCACCATTGCTAGCCTGAGCTATAAACAGATTTGCCTTTCTCTAGCCTTTTTATTGTAGCAGACAGATCACAATATGGTGGTAATTGAAGATGGTGGTATCTCATATTTTACGTCCTCAGTCCTTCTCGTTATTGTTTTGTGCTGTGTTTTGCAGTTACTATTTAATGTGGAAAAAAATGAAATGAAGATGAAATTCTGATGTACCAAGCTATGATCACTTGGCATTGAATACACATACAATGGGCTTTAATGTGCGTTGGTCAACACATGATGAATTACTAACTATGGACATGTCAATTGAGAAAAGCACCGCAATCAGCACTAATCAGATTTAGATTCCTAAAAGTTTTGCTACACCATTAGTAGAAAGTGAGTTTAATATTGAGAACTTTGAACTGATGATCCAATTAAATATGTCTTACTTTTCTCTAGTGAATAAAGGTTGGCTTGGGCATGTAGTTTTCAATGTTTGTTCCAGCATCAAACAATAATAGAAGTGCAGATTTTAATAGAAATTGGAAAAATAACTCAGGGATAGTCAAACTTAAAATATAAGCTGTATGGTATGTCAATACCCCCTCCTCCCCTCAAGGAGTGGTGGGGCAGAGTAAGTGTTGTGAGACACTACAATGTGATCTATCAGCTGAGAAACTGCACCAGAAAAGTAGCAGTGGTGCTCCAGAGTTTAATGTACTTGTCTTTGAAGCAGCTTACCCACGTTCTCACCGTTGTACCTAACTTTTTCTTTGGTCAAAGTTTTCCCTCCCTGTTGTTGTCGTGGTCACCATGGTGTCCCGAGTGGCATTATGGATTACATTTACAGTACATTTATTTATTTGGCTGACACCTTCATCCAAAGTGACTTAGAACATATATGATACAATTGGTTACAATTGAATACTACAGTGTAATCGTTTTATTATCACTATTCCTGGACTACTTGCATATATAGTTACATTGAAAGTAGGAGTCTCAATAATCTTATTTTAACAGGGTGTGACAAAGGAGTATCTGCATTTATATTACAGATTACTCTTACCCCATTAAATCACCCCTTCCATTTTAAATGGCTGCATTTCCTTGTGAAACTGTATTGCTATAACAATAAATAAGGTGCAGGAGCAAGCCCTGCAAATAATGGCCATAGATCTCTGGTCAAACTACCTCTCTCAAAGGCAAACTATATGTCACTTGCTCAAGGGTCAGCAGAAGTGGTTTATCTGTGACTCTGACAAAGTAAAAAACAGTTTATCAGGAAGAAATAAATTGACTGCAACCATACGAATTGGTAAGTGATAATAATCAAAATCAATTGACAAACATAAATCTCCACAGTACTTAATTTACAATCCTGGTCCTCAAAAATCATTTCATAATTTAACCTCAAAACCTGCTCACTAAACTTATTCAAAACTTTCCTAAGTATACATAAGGGATAGAGGTACTCTGATCCAGAGCTGTAATGTTACACAAATTTTTTTCTTGTTTGGCTTATTTTTATTTTTCTGAGTATCAAATACTAACTAGGCTGTCCTTTTTTCTCACACTGTGCTGCATATTAAGGATATGCTTAATACTACAGAAACAATGTCAGAAAAAGATGTTCTTAATAAAATGGGGTGTTATGTTATAAACATATAAATATTTGTACTTGAAATGTTTGTCGCCAAACATAAGCACAGATGGATATAATACTCAAGCCAAAAAAACTGTCAACTGCAATGTGTTACTTTGTGAAAAAGCAGGCAGCCTTTTGTCACCTCATAGTATAATACACAGAAAAAGTGAGTGGAGCACAGATTTTTTGTAATCTAAGCAGAAATGTGCAAAAAAAGCTTATATCAGGGTTCTGAAATGATAGATAGATAGATAGATAGATAGATAGATAGATAGATAGATAGATAGATAGATAGATAGATAGATAGATAGATAGATAGATAGATAGATAGATAGATAGACGGCACAGTGCCATTCAGCTCATTGATAATAATGTACACTCCAATATAGGCAGTAAATACAAGGTAGGTGAGGCCATCCTACCAGAAGAAACCTTTGAAAACAAACAAGGTTTTAACATTTACAGAACATCCTCACTATCTGAACAATATGTAGAACCAGTAAAAAGTTAAAAGAAATGTGAAATTAAAAAAAGAATTTAATGCTCATACTCTACAACCTATTATTGATATCACACCTGAAGTATTGTGCGCTATCCTGTTCACCGGGTTTCAAAAAGTGTTAGCACGTTTGGAAGCTGTGCTGAGAACAACAAGCAAGTGCTCTAATGTATGGCTTTCTAATTTAAGATGGCAAGTGATCTCATTAAACCAAGGTGAACATTTTTTCACCTTGATTACTTTTGTTTTGAGGGGAGCAGCCTTGTCTAATGCCTCTTTCATACATGAGTAGTACCTATTTGACAGCTCATTTATATTATTTCCAAGCTCTGCTATGAGGTTTTAGTATGTCAATGAATCTCAAAAAAATGTTATTTTTTAAAAGATTCATAGTTTTGGTTCTAAACTGGCAAGAGATATAGCAAATCAAAGATAATCAAAAATGATCTGAAATGGTTTCATTAACAGGATAGAATTACATTTCTGAATATTAATGTCAGGGGTGGTAATTACATCTAATATATGATTATAAGAGCATGTAAGACTTTTTCATAATTTGGAGAAACCCAATAGAATCTATTAAGGAGAAAGATTTTTACTGATGGAGTGAAACTCCACATGTACAAAAAATGACGAGATAACACACAGATAAGACATTTATCTGTTGAAAAAGTGGTGCCAGGGCAGCAATCTGGCACAATAATCTCACCCTTAAAGTCTGCAAATCCAAGGAGCTGATTATAGACTTCAGGAAGCAGAAGGCAGATCACAATTCCATCTGTTTAGGAGGGAATGCTGTGAAGAATTTGAGCAGTTTTACATTTCTTGGTGTGACTATCACTGATGAACTGAAAAGAGGACGAGACGTTTCGGCTATTGTCAAGAAGGCTTTGAGGGCAGCTTGCATTTCTCCATCTGTTCTCACTTCTACAGTGGCACACTGGAGTTCATCGTCACTGGTTGCTTCACATGCTAGTGTGGCACCTGCTCAACTCAAGCTCATAAAGCACTACAGAGGCTGGTGATAGTGGCACAAAATATTACTGGCACTGTGCTGCCTTCTGTTCACCGCATACACAACACATGCTTCCATTATAAAGGCAAACAGGATAATTAAAGACCACAGTTGCTTTTCTCACTCCTTCCTTACGGCTAACAGCACAGGACTATTGGCACTCAAACCAGTACATTCATTTATAATGTATTGTGATAAATAGCAGACTTGAGCCATGGAGGAGTGATGGGGAACCAGTGGGCCCCTATTTAATCCCAGGGATCCATATTACTAAACGAGAATGGTAAACCAGATATGGACGCAGGGACCTGCCCGTGGACGCAGGAGACACACAAAGCCCCCCCCCCCCCGCCCCAGAGCAAAACGGGAGAGACTACGAACCGTCTGACATGCCGCAAGCAGGATAAAGAGAGGTCAGAAATAAAAGACAGAGTAGGAAACAAAGTACAACGTCATAAAGAGGTTAAAGAACACGGCCAAACACATGGACAGCAGGTTACAGATGATGAAAACTGGAATGCAACAGCTTCGAAAAAACCTAGGCACGAAACACATACACAGCGATGGACAGAATATAAAGGTGGAAACTACGACAATTAAACGTCCACACCACACAGCGGAGGCAGACCCTGAAGGTGCAGGCGCCTACATTGCGCGTCGGAAGGTGCGGGAAAGTACGAAAGGCAAAGGCGCCTACACAGCATGGTAAAACCCTACATAATACGGAAGGCGCAGGCGTTGCCGCCATATTGTGAGTGGCACTAATTCGTAGTGAGGGCGCAGGCGTCACCGCCATATTGTGCATGGCACTACTGCTGAGTAAAGTTAGGAATAATGTGCTGCTTGGTGTGCCACAAAAACCCCCCACAGACTACGGAGTCCATGGAGACTACGAACGACATAACCACACAAACAACAGGAGTCAGCGCCCAACCCCAGTGTAAAACGGGACAGAATATGGAGTCGAGAAAGGTTCACAAATCAAACCCGACATAATACGCCACCCCAGAGTAAAACGGGACAGACTACGGAGTCCAGAAAGGGTCACAAATCAATTGGAGTACGGAAAGCGCCAGACGGTACGCAAACACACTACACATGCATGATCCACGCACCTCTAATAACCCGCAAGCAAAAACACGATATAGTACAGAAACCCCACAAATACGGACTCCACAACATATTTGAATCACATTACAGTGATACAATCACACAAACAACAGGAGTCAGCGCCCCACCCCAGAGTAGAACGGGACAGAATACGGAGTCGAGAAAGGTTCACAAATCAAACCCGACATGATACGCCACCCCAAAGTAAAACGGGACAGACTACGGAGTCCAGAAAGGGTCACAAATCAATTGGAGTACGAAAAGCACCAGACAGTACGCAAACACACTACACATGCATTATCCACGCACCTCTAATAACCCGCAAGCAAAAACACGATATACTACAGAAACCCCACAAATACGGACTCCACAACATATTTGAATCACATTACAGTGATACAATATTAACAGTGCAACCACACAAGACACAGGCACAACACCTGATAGGTAATAAGAATAAACGAACACTCCGTATTAAAGGTTCGTCATCCTCACACGTGAAGACTACACAGCATAACTTAATCATCACATTACAGTCATACATTTTTAACAATTCAACCACAGAAAACGCTACGTATTAACAGTAAGTTCAATCCTTTATCCATATTACTAACGCTAAACAAGGAAGAACTAATGGAGTTGCGCTCACGCCTCCAAAACAATAGACCAGATATCACTGTTAACGCAACGGGCTATATTATGTCCAAAGAATACTGATGTTGATCACATAAATAACCAAGTCATTGCATTACTTCCTGGAGAAAGCCACCTCTTTCTAAGTACTGACAAAATTGATTCTGCAGACGACATTGAACATCTTAATTTCCCTTTACAATATCTGAACATTATTAACCCAGCCGGATTGCCACAACACAATCTTAACCTTAAAATCGGAACAATTGTCATGCTATTAAGAAACCTTAATACTAAACAGGGTTTATGCAACGGTACACGTTTAGTCATCAACACCATGACAAACAATGTTATTGAAGCAAAAATACTTACAGGATCACATACTGACAATACTGTTTTAATTCCTAGAATTGACCTTACAAGTTCTGCCCTTGAATTGCCATTTACACTTGGGCGACGCCAATTTCTCAGTAAACCCGCATTTGCCATGACAATCGACAAATCCCAAGCACAGACCATGGACAAAGTTGGCATATACCTCTCTGAGCGCTTATTTGGACATGGACAACTTTATGTAGCCTTCTCATGAGTTTGGCATTCATCTGACATTAAACTTAAAGTTATAAATACTCCAATACCAAGGAAAAATCATTTAAGGACAACAAACCATGTTTACTACAAATATTGTATATGAAGAGATATTCCAATAAATCTTTGTGATTTACCATACAATGCGTTCTTTACTTCCTATCCACCTTCTGAAACTGCAGAGGCAAAACATGCACGGGTTCAAACCGAACGAGTTCAACTGACGGATATACGCCTACAACGCGCGTCTCAAACCGCAGAAGCAGGGCAAGCACAGGTTCAAAACAACGCAAGTTCCTACAACGCGCGTCTGAAACTACGGCTGACCAGCGGGCACGGGTTCAAAACGCCGGGGGTAGGCGAGCGAAGCGAGCAGGGGGCAGAGCCCCCTTGTATATTTGAATACGGAATGCCAGCTCATACTTCTGCTTGCTCAGCACTGATGTCACCACCGATTGGTTCAAGAGTCAGCACATTATACAGTTCTCCATTTACCCCAGCAACCACTTCTAACTCTTATTTCAACAGTGTATAGACTGTTCAAAATGGCAAGGTAATGGATGCTGAGTGCTGTGGTGTTATGCAGTGCAGTTGGGGTTTTCTCACTGCACTTCTGGATGATGATCTCACCATTATATGTGGGCAGATGAACCTCCTTGTGGGGTGCCGCCTAGGCAACAATTCCTTTTCTATCTTCATCTCTAAACTGACACTGTAACTGGAGTTCAAGAACTAAGATCAGCCCATTTTGTAATATTTTCTGTATATATATATGTATATATATATATATATATATATATATATATATATATATATATATATATATTGTGAAAGGGTGCGTCCCGGACACAAACAGGCAGACACCGATTTAGCCATCACCACACGTTTATTCTACAACTCACTATTATGTACAAAGTCCTTAAGTGCACCACACCAAATCCCCCACAGTCTCTTCACAATCCTGGCTCCTTCAGCCTTCTCTCTCTCTTCCACACAACACACAGGGCCTCTCCTTGCCGCCTCCTCTGACCTCGTCCACCTCCTCACCCGACTCCAGCCTTGATTGCAGGGCGGCGGCTCCTTAAATAGGTAGCTGGGTGCGGCTCGCAATCAGCCACCTGCCACAATATATATATATATATATATATATATATATATATATATATATATATATATATATATATATATATATTGTGATAGATGGCCAAGAATCCTGCCCTGCTCCTGGAGGAAGGAGGAACCGGGAGAGCGGCACCTCTTTTCCCTGGGCACCCGGATGGTCCTTGATCCCTGGGGGACAGCGCTTCCGGGACACCAGGGAGTACTGACAGACCAGGGATGGTTTATGCCTGGAGTGCCCGGGGTGCAAGGGCAGCACTTCTGCCACACTAGGGAGTGCTGCTGGAAGTTCATCATCAGGCACGTGGAGCACATCTGGGATGAGATAAAAGGGGCCGCCTCACTTCATTCGAGGAGCCGGAGTCGAGTGGAAGAAGGATGGAGCTTGTGAAACAGGAGTGGAGGCTGCCAAAGGAACCAAGAACTGGACATTGTAAATAATTTGTAAATAGTTGTGTAAATAAACGTGTGTGTTGTCGACACTGCGTTGTCGTGTCTGTCTGTGGCTGGGCTACCTCTTACAATATATATATCCATCCATCCATTATCCAACCTGCTATATCCTAACTACAGGGTCACAGGGGTACACTGGAGCCAATCCCAGCCAACACAGGGCGCAAGACAGGAAACAAACCCTGGGGAGGGCACCAGCCCACTGCAGGGAGTGCACACACACACACACACGCACACCCACACATCAAGCACACACTACGGACAATTTAGGATGCATCTAACCTGCATGTCTTTGGACTGTGGGAGGAAACCAGAGCATCCAAAGACAACCCACGCAAAACTCCATGCAAGGAGGACCCGGGAAGCGAACCCAGGTCTCTTAATTGCGAAGCAGCAGCGCTGCATACATATCTTGTGTACATACATATCTTGTGGTAGACCACCTAGACCCACTGCAGTTTGCCTATCAGACAAAGATTTGAGTGGAGGATGCAATTATCTATCTGCTACACAAGGCTTATTCTCACCTGAAGAAAGCTAGAAGCCCTGTGAGGATCACGTCTTTTCTATTTCTCCAGGTCTTCTATACCATCCAGCCATCCCTGTTAAGGGGTAAGCTCAGAGATATGCAAGTGGATGAGCCTGTGGTATCCTGGATAATGATCTACCTGTCAGGGAGACCACAGTTTGCGAGACTCAAAGATTGTGTTTCTGATACAGATGTGTGAGCAACACAAGGAACAGTCCTGTCTCCTTTCCTTATCTATTCACTCTGTACTCCTCAGACTATAAACATAACACCAGGTCATGTCACTTGCAGAAATTCTCAGATTATTCTGCACTTATGATGTGTATTGATAAACAGGATGAGACAGAGTATAGGAGTCAGGTGGAAAAGTTTGTTTCTTGGTGCAAAGAGAATTATCTGCATCTTAACATCAGCAAAATCAAAGAACTGGTTATTGACTTTCGCCACCTCACCACCTCTATGCCCTGTCACTATCCAGGTGGTGAATGTAGAGGTGTTGTGCTCCTACAAGTACTTGGGGGTCCACATCAATGACAGGTTGGAATGGTCTCGGAATACAGAGGAACTATATAAGAAAGTGCAGAGCAGGCTCTTTTTCCTTAGAGGTTTGCATTCTTTTAATGTGGGAAGTGACATCTTTCACATCTTCTAGAACTCTGTAATGACCAGTGTGATGTTCTATGCTGTGGTGTGCTGGGCTGGTACCATCACTTTAAGAGAGGCCCACCAAATCAACAAACTAATTAAAAGGATAAGCTCAGTTATAGGACGCACTCTGGACCCCCTGGAGATAGTAGCGAAGGACAGAATTAAAACAAAACTGAGTGCCTTTATGAACAATACTACACATCTCTCTCTGACACACTGAATACTTGCAGCCAATGAATTATTCAGCAGAAGTGTGTCAAGAGAAGCTACTGGGGCTCCTTTATAACAACAGCAATATAGCTGCATAATACCTCACTGTGACTGTGACAGCCATGTCAACAACATTTATTTATATAGCACATTTTCATACAAATAATGCAGCTCAAAGTGCTTTACATAATGAAGAAAGAGAAAAAAGACAAAATAAATAATTATTAAAATAAGGGAACACTAATTAACATAGAATAAAAGTAAGGTCCAATGGTCAGGGAGGACAGAAAAAAAAAAAAAACTCCAGATGGCTGGAGAAAAAAATAAAATCTGCAGGGGTTCCAGGCCACGAGACCACCCAGCCCCCTCTAGGTATTGCTACCTAACATAAATGATCAATCCTCATGTCAGAACTCTTTAGTTATTCCGGTGTGTGCTCAGACTGTAGTGTGTATTTTTATATATTTATTTTCTATGTATGTATTTAAAGAGCTTCTGTAAAAAGCCAGGTTTCCCCCTAGGGACAAATAAAGTTCTTTCTATCAAGGTGTCTAAAGCCAGTGCTAGTAGTGAGATACCACAATGCCACTGCAACATGCTTTTCAATTTTATTCCTGGCATACGAGACAGCTGATAACTAACTTACATGTGAAAGTCACCTAATAAGATTACTTTATCATAATAGATCATTGAGATTAAATATTGCTAAGCACACATAAAAATATGGAATAAGGACAAAGATGACTGTAAATTAGTAATACCCTGTATACTGTAACAATGTTTAATTCAGTTTCAATATCTAGGGACACAAAGGATGTAATATTATTTACAGTTTTTGGTAATATTCAAAATATATCATTAGAAATGTCTCTCACTCCACAGGCTCTAATACCTGCTTTATAAAAATTAGTATCAATAATTATAAATACAACATTTTAGAGTGGTATTTTTTTTTATTTAAGTCTAACATATTATTTACACAGACAATCCCTTCTGGAAGATGACATTACAAGTTAAAGTTGAATTACTGTTTATATATGATGGTTGCAATTTTTATTTGTAATTGATTTTCAAACTGCAGCAGAAAGTAATTTCAGAAATACCTCTACAACAGGCACTGTGTGTATAAGTCAGAGGAAAATTAATAATAAGATACTATACAGTAAATTTACAATGACAGTGCTGAGGCTTAAATGGTGCTTGAAGTAGTGAACTAGGCAGTTTTGTTGCCGTATTTTAGAATTAAACAAAAGATCCGTTCTAGTTAACATGCAGATAGTTTTTCATAAATAATTCTGACAAAAAAAAAATACAACAAATTAACACGTATTGAAAAAAGCTGTTTTGAATTTCAGTGATATTGTAAGCATCTTTAATTAAACATACTATTAATATTTCCTTTTTAAAATTGGCATCCTCTTTATAAAACAAAAACCACCATCAAGCAAATAACCTATTTATTATTATGTTATATTGTTACATTATACTGTATTGTTACATTATTATATTGATGCTTACACAGTTTGCTAATAAAATATGTTCAGTTCTAAAATCCATACATTTTCTAAGCCTGCTTATCCAGTGCAGGGTTCCATCAGAGCTGGAGCCTACTCCAGGAAACATCGGATCCAAGGCAAGAACAATACCTGGTCAGGGCACCGGCCAATCACACACAGAACACACTCACATATATATCAGAGACCAACTTTGGAACATTTAAATCTGCATGGGCATAAACCCATGTGCACATGAGGAGAACATGCAAACTCCTCATAGGGATCACCCGCCAGTTCTAAATGTCAAATTTACATTTATTTACCTAATATCTGTGGTAAACTTCTAGTTTTCTTTGACATAATTTACCAAGAACTATGAAATTCATTAAAAGAAATATAAAATTATTGTTCACATTAAATGCATAAATGAGCGCAAATATATAAATCCATTTATAATTCATTTAAACCGCAAGATTACAATCAAAATGATATATAGGTAATACTATATCAAAGGATAGAAATAGCAATAAACCTACATTTAGGAAACTCTTACGTAATAGAAATGGTCATATGATTGGGTGACAGGGAGGTGGAAGTATGGGGGCGCCATTTACAGTTTCTCCTTGGGCAGCAAAAATGTTAGAACTGTCCCTGACTGCGGTTCCTCTTTGGGTCAAACCAAAGTCACACATACACAAAAGCTGCTGACTCACGGCCTCCATTTCTATACATAATAAAGACACTGCAAAATTGAGATGATCTGAATTTAAATTGGCCTTCTCTAGCACTGCAACCTTCTTTAGAGGACTGGCAAGTGTATTGACAGAAGCAGGGCCCAAAACTACACCATACCTCTGACACTGACTGGTGCAAACTTTGCAGCACCATAAGTCAACCTCTTCAGCCATTTCTGGACTCTAGAACTCCATATGATGAAGGCAACTGCAGTTTGATATGTACATTTTTTATTATATATAATAAAATAACAACAGAAATCAATTTACATCCTGACCATAAATAAGAAAAACACCAACTTAGTTCAAAAACCAAGTCGTTTCAGCTCATTTCAGTTTAAACCATTCATTAATAACCTTAAAAGTGTCCCTTGCACAAAATAGGTTAGGTTAAGTCACAGCATTAAACAAAGTATTTTTTATTTCATAAACAGGGCGAGCCAAAATGAAGGACCACATTTCTCAAGATCATTGTGTGAGGTAGAGGCAGCCGAGTGGTTAGGGTGGGGGTCCTTTGATAGGTGATCCCTTGACATGTAACATGCCTTGGACCATGCGTTTGCTGTTAAAGTGTTCTTCAAAAACAATGAATCCATCATCACTATGCAACACGCCTTCTGAACGCACTTCAGCATTCCTCCTAATGGTGACATCCCAAATTGGAATGCAGTGACGAGGCACACTTCCATCTGAATGGTTGCGTAAATAAGCAAAACTTTCGCTATTGGGCTGAAACCAATCCTCATGAACTTCATCAGAGACTCCTGCACAGTAAGCGTGTTATAGTTTGGTGCCGTTGCAGAATTTGGCATTATAGGACCTTACTTTTTTGAGGAAGGGTAAGCAACGATCACCGTCACTTCAGAACGTTACATTGAAATGATAGAGAACTTTTTGCGGCCCCCAATGGAGGAAATAGATGCCTGGTTTCAACAGGATGAAACAACAGCTCATACAGTGCAGCAATGCATGCAAGTTTTGCGGGAGATGTTTCCGGGGAAGCTGATCTCCCTGTGCAGCAGTGTCAGGTGGCCTTCATGTTCGCCTGATCTCACTCTGTGGGATTTCTTCTTGTGGGGCTGTTTGAACTCGAAGGTATATACAAAACAACCTCAAAACCTTGAAGCTCTCAAGTACGCTATTTCCACAAAATTGGTGCTATTCCCCTTAAAATGGCCAAAAGAGTCATGCGAGCATTCAGAAATCGTCTCGAAGACTGTATTGCTAATGATGGTCACAACCTTGAAGACATCATTTTTAAAACACAGCTAAAAAAATCTATCTTGTGTACAATTTCTTGTGTCGTAATGAAATTTATTTTATCTTGTGCGGTTTTTGTAGAATAAACATTTGGCTCACCCTGTACTTTCTCATAAAATATGAGAGCTCCAACTAAACATAAAAATCATTTCCACTTGTAAACATTTGAGCCTTAAAGTGTTGTGAAGCCGGCAATTTAAAATATTCTTGTATGCAACTTTCAACTTTTTTGTTTAGTATTTTGAAATACAGCGATCATATTATTTTTCTCACCTTGGAACAGAACAGTTCAGTGTTTAGTGCTTTAGGCTCACAGTCCCAAGAACATGGGTCAGCCATCAATGCCAATTCTACTGTATGTCCATGTAAATTTTGTATGTTTGCAAGGTTTAGTGTAATTTGTTTGTGTGTGTGTTCTCAGATTTCCTCAGATTATATCCCAAAGACCTGCATGTTATACTGACTAATAAATTTAAACTAGTCCTAGTGCGGCTGTATTCCTGAGCCCCTTTAAAGGTGAAGATATCGTTCATGTAGCCTGCTCACCTCAATATACACCAATAGGATATGTGTAGTATGGGGAAACTACCTGCTGCCATTGTTTTTCTTGTTCTTTTTGTTGTGTTCATTTCAGGAGCAATTTCTGCAAGCATTTGCGATACTGCCCTCTGGTGATTAAACACCTAACCACCAGGCAAGGATATTTGTACATTACCATGCCAGAGGTTATATTCTTTGTATTTTTAAGGCTTGTGGGAATTTGCCTCAACCATGTAGTGCTTCTGTTGCCTGCAACGGCAATTCATATTCATGTCACACCATACACCATTCTGGCAGAATGCAGAGCATTTAACTTCAGTCAGAAGGAAGAAAAGAAGGATTAAATATTTTACCTTGTGCAAAATGTTATACTTAGTACTTGAAAATCAGAGTGCAATCTGGTTAATGTACAAGTATTTTAATTTTGACTTTTTGTAATTTAAGTTAGTGTAGTTCATGCTATAGATAATATAGCATAAGTATTTGCCTAGACTTCTTTAATTAAATTTCATATTCATTAAGTATAGCTAGAGAATTGCCACATTTTCTCAAGAACGTTCACTAAAGTGTAATTAGTAAACTGATGTAACCAGAATTCTTCTAATTTACTCAAGAACAAATACTTTCTCTAGGTACGTCTGCTATTTTGTATCAAGGTTTAGACACATCTTTAACATTTGTGTCATTATGTCATGGATCACCATCGTACAGGTAAAATCATAAACAAATGATGCAAGAAAAGTGAAAAATTGTTTATATGTTTCTGACAAAGGCAATATTTAATCAGTTTGATTCAAGTTATTCTTGCAAAATGAAAAAAAAATCACAGTGGACAATAATGTTTTTTACTAACTTAAAGCCAGAACAGAACAGTGATTTATATCATTTTACATTTCTTTATTGTTTTTACAGTAAACTGGTTAACACCACTGAATAAACAGTCAAATGAAAAGATAACAAGTGAATACAGAAATTAAAAAAATGTGTAAATGTAGATTTATATAATACTACCTGTGCTACCCATCTAGGACAAGTTGAAATTTAAGTAACCAACGTAGACCTCAGTATTAATGTTTGCAGTGAACCATCTATTGGAATGTATTTTGTAATGAATCTATAATAATAAAAGGCAAAGCCCTCACTGACTGACTCACTCACTCACTGACTGACTGACTGACTCATCACTAATTCTCCAACTTCCCGTGTAGGTGGAAGGCTGAAATTTGGCAGGCTCATTCCTTACAGCTTACTTACAAAAGTTAGGCAGGTTTCATTTCGAAATTCAAAGCGTAATGGTCATAACTGGAACATATTTTTTGTCCATACACTGTAATGGAGGAGGCGGAGTCACGTATCGCGTCATCACGCCTCCTACGTAATCACGTGAACTAAAAACAAGGAAGAGATTTACAGCACGAGTCACACGCGGGAACGAAGGTAAATGACGTTAATTTTTGACTGTCTTTTAATACTGTGTAAGCATACATATTAACACATGTGCAATTAAACGTGTGCATTTACGGGGTGATTTCTCAGGCTTAAAAGCTCACCTTTTATCAAACACGGGAACAAAGGTAACTGACGTTGTTCACTGTCTTTTAATACTGTGTAACCATACATATTAACACATGTGCAATTAAACGTGTGCATTTACGGGGTGATTTCTCAGGCTTAAAAGCTCACCTTTTATCAAACACGGGAACAAAGGTAACTGACGTTGTTCACTGTCTTTTAATACTGTGTAACCATACATATTAACACATGTGCAATTAAACGTGTGCATTTACGGGGTCATTTCTCAGGCTTAAAAGCTCGCCTTTTACTAAAAAGGTAAATGCAAAACTATTTTCAATCAGTTTATTGAAACGCTCCTGTTAAGGATTGCAATAACATATTCGCGAGATAAAAGAACGAAGTAGGGGGAAATGGAGGAACAGCCGCAAACAGCGAAGAGCAAAAAATTAATTAAACAATTGAGAACGGAGCGAGTTAAGCATACAAGCATGTTCATAAGGGAAACAAAGCACGGTGTAAAACGTAAGTTTAAATTAAGTTTATAGAAACGCTCCCGCTGCGGATTGCAATAACATATTCGCGAGATAAAAGTTTAATGAGAAGACACGAGGTATAAACGAACCACACGCCTTGGCGCAACGTTAGGGGCAACAGTTTCAACCATTCTATGATCTGCTTCTCGCAACTGAAAGACGGCACATGGCGGATGTTAGCCGACTTGCTGACCGCAACGTTAGGGGCTTCAACTATGGCGCTGACGCCACATCTCAGTGCCAACACTTTGCAGACTGTACTTAAAAGACACGCCCTCCTCACTGGACAGTTAAAAACACCAATCAAACTAACGATGACATCAAGTATTACCCAATCAAAAGTAGGAAAGGAGGCATCTTCATAAAATGCGTGTGGGATGATTTGCATGAGACGCTGCTTTAAAAAAAAAATGATAAAAAAAATACGGGATAAATCCCGTCCAGTATTGATTCAAAACGGGACGCGCAATTTATGTGAATGTATGTATGTATATATCTATGTCTATATATATATATGTAGATATATAAATTTGTATATGTATATATATGTTTATGTGGATGTGTATATACGTATGTATATGTACATATGTGTATATGTAGATATGTATATATATATGTATATATATGTTTATGTGTGTGTGTGTGCATATTATATATATAAAAGACAGCAACACTCATAACATATATATATATAATATATGTATATATATATATATATATATATATAATATATGTGTATATATATATATATATATAATATATAAATATATATATATATATAATATATGTGTATATGTATGTATATATATATATATATATATATGACAGCAACACTCATAACAATGACAACACAATTACATTGACAATCATGTTACGTTATTTTTAAAATGTTTCCTTTACTTTTTCATAACCTCTTTAACACACTACTTCTCCGCTGCGAAGCGCGGGTATTTTGCTAGTGTAGTTATAAAATGCATTGCAGTTGTCATTCCAGCAGATGGCACATCGCAAACATTCATAGTAATGCATTGCATTTGTCATTTCAACAGATGATGTATCATAAAAATGAGCGATGCTTTTACAAATCCAATTCCAAATGTTATATAACAGAGACATGGCAACTGGACTGACACAGAGATACACACATATTTGTCCTTTTATTTAGGTGTATTCCTCCTACTGTACATCTAATCATGCTCGTTAGGTTGACTGGCAACTCTGTATTTACCCTGTACAAGTGAATAGAGGATTGTGTATAAGTAAAACTTGTTGTGGTCTGGGACTTGCCAACTAGACATGCAGGCTGATAGTTACTTTAACAGTCACACAAGAAAGCAAGAACTCAAACAGAATGATGTACAAATGTTGTCGATTAATTATTCACTGACTGAACCCAACCAAGCAAGCTGTTGGTAGATCATATAAACTGTAAAGCTCTCTTTCAGAGAAATGCAGTGCCAGGAAAACATAAAAAGAGAGAAGGAGACAGCCTTATTGTCATAGTGAAGCTGTTGCTTGTGTTTTAACTTTATTTTTATGTTGGTTTATTGTTTTGTTTATGTTTATTTCTATTGTGTCCTGGAAATTAAGCTGGACATGTTTCCATGGTGTCATATAGCTAGCCATTGAGTGTAAATGTGTGACATCATTGTAGCCATTTTGGTAATAAAAGGAGGCTTGGGCTAAATATACATTGGTTTACTCTTTATCAGAAGGGTGAAATTCAGTGCAAAAAATATGACCTAAAATGAGGATTTTTTCAGGTGTATAGGACCACAAATAGGGGGCAACCCAAGAAAGCTCAAAATCTGGCATCAAAATGAGTCAAATGGTATATCACATGTGGGGGTTTACTTGTACTGTTGAGTCAAGAGGTGCCAGACAAGAAAACTGAAGTGATTTCTTATGAACAAAATAACTGCTAACTGTTCTCACATGAGTTATTATGGCTTGCTAAGCACCCACAAACCCTACAATTGGTGGTGTCAATTAAGAAAACAACATAGAAAGGTATCAGATTAATGGCTGCACTAAAAGAAAAAGAAAAATGTCTAGAAATATGACTATTATTTAGGCTGCATCAGCTAACACCAGGCTCGAGGGGAAGGCTAACATTATGGTAATCTGCAGTGGTAACAACACAGCTACTCAGAAACAACAGGCTAACATAAGTGAGTCTGATGACTATGATAGATCCCAGCTCCCAGCTTTGGTCCTTGTTTTTTTCTATTGTTTTGCAAAATGTTCAGATTTATTCATTATTCAATGTCACACATGTGCATATTGGAACAACCCAGAAGGCTCAGGTAAGCCCTTCAATACCTCTCCAAAGCAAGAGGGGGTGCTGTCTTGCTTCCTCTGCAGCTCCAACCAGACTCCAGAGGCCTCATTTATAAACCATGCGTATGCACAAAAAGAGGCCCGAAATGTGTGTATGAAAATTGTCACGCAAACATCTGGATTTATAAAAGACAATATGACAGGGGAACGTGGATATACGAGATTTTTACAGCAACTCTGACCCAAGCTTGCATAACATTTCAGAGAAACTGGGAAATGTTGACATCCTTGATCAAGCAGGGAAAAGCAACCACAGATAAATGACGACTTGCACGCATAACTCGTATCACCAAGCTATTACTATAATGTATGTGGAAGTGACTAACGTATTAAAGCTCAAATGTTATGGATATATTGCACAGACTGTATTTTAGTTCCATTTTAAGAGGACCAATGCTGCTTATATGCACGGAAGAACTTTCTCGTTTTTTTTCCCCATCATCTTAGACTACCTGTTGTCAATTCTTAGGGAAAATCTCAGCTAAGCTTTACTCCATCATGCCGACTGTGCTGGAAGCCTTTAACTGACAGATGAAGAGATACAACCCATTTTAGTATAGTGTGGGTGTTTATACATATAACATGTTACAATTTTCACCAGTGTTCATTTTATTAACGTAATTCAAAAATTACTTTAATGCACTCATATTCCAATAAGGGCACCCAGTGACAATGAAGCTGCTTTTATTAAGTGTAAGGAGTGGCATTCTATTAATATGCAAGTAATCTGTGATGCCAAGATAACACTGACAATCGTCAGGACCACTCTGGCATAATGGCACATAAAAATCTAATTACAGATATCATTCGCAGTTTGAAATCAGAGCGCACAGATGTGTTTTTTTCCTCCTGCTCTTACATGCACACTCTGCCAGTGACTAGTGCTCCGCTTTGTCACCAGAAACTGAACTTTTTTTTTAATTATTATTATTTCAGGCGTGGTGTGTCAGTAGCTCACAGCATATACAGAAGCAGTAACATGTTGGTATTCAACATATTTAGGCCACCAAATAAAGGTTCTTTGCATGCCTCTAATTTAGAGAACTTCTCTCACTCTCTACTGGATGCATCATATGGCTGATGAATGAAGGCCAATGAAGGTCTGCAGCATTATGACTGCATACATATGAGATTGATTAGCATGGTTCATATATGGTTGTTTCAGGGTGGAAGTGGGTGACGTTTAAGTTGTGTTCACAAATGCATATTTACAAGTTGATTATGATTTAGAATGGGTAAAATGCATAGAAATGTGCATATACCAGGTTTTATAAATTTGATTTTTTTTTCCATGCTCAAAACCATGCCAAAGTTTTATAAATGAGGTCCCTGGAGACAATGCCCCACTCCGTCCTGATGCACTTTCTAAACCTTGCACCTTTTGGGCTCAGAGCTAATCAATTTGGTGGCCTGCAGAGGAAGGTCATCTCTCTTGGAAATGCTACTGTTGGAGATGTAATTACAAAAAATGTTGTTTGTTAATTTCTTGGGCAAAAAGAACAGGACAAAGCTACTTTTTTAATAAAGCCAAAACAATACTTTGAAAGAAAGAAAACTCTAGTCTATGGTTTGCTCTTTTCTAAATATTTCTGTATGTTCAAAAGCAAGAGTGTGATTCATAAATCATTAACAATTACTATATAATTAATTACACAGATTCTAATAGCAACCCACTTCTAAGGGCCTTTATTTGGAAATTAAAGGTGTTTGTCAGTTGTTTGCCTTAAATATTTGCTCATTAAACTATTTTGTGTTTAGTATAGTGCATTTGATTTGTTATCGTTGGTCATTTATGTTAGGTAGAATGCCTAGAGGGAGCTGGATGGTCTCGTGGCCTGGAACCCCTGCAGATTTCATTTTTTTCTCCAGCCGTCTGGAGTTTTTTTTGTTATTTCTATCCTCCCTGGCCATCGGACCTTACTTTTTTTTCTATGTTAATTAGTGTTCTCTTATTCTAATTTTTATTTATTTTGTCTTTTTTCTCTTTCTTCATCATGTAAAGCACTTTGAGCTGCATTATTTATATGAAAATGTGCTATATAAATAAATGTTGTTGTTGTGTGGGAGTGCTAGGTGGGTATCAAAGATGCTGATGCCTATGGGCAATGTAGAATCTTAATCCAGTTCTGCTCCTTAGCCATTTGTTTCTGTCCTGTTTAAGTTTTGCTTTCCAACATGGTGGTATACTTTGTTCATTGGGAATTTTTTGTATAAGTAGGGACTCACAGATGATCAAGTGAGCACAGTAAGCCCTTGTTGGCTCTTCCGTAAAGCTTGCATTTTTGCTGTCTTTCCCAGGTAATCGCTTATTATGGACCATGTATCATACGCATTTGTTCTTTTTCATGTCTTTGTTTCAATAAAACCAGGAAGAACATTTTTGATTATCTTTTAAATATGTTTTTAGAACTTCTGTTGTTCTGTTGCTTTTTTAAAAAACAAAGTAACAACTTTCCTGCTATATAGATCTAATGTCTAACATAGCATGTCAGCAAAATCTTAAATTCAATAGTATCACATACCAATTATTAATATTGCAAATAGCAGTAGTACCTGTGATAAAGAAAAGAGTTATAGCATCAGTTTGTGATGTCATCAGTAATTAAATTCTAGTTATTGTTATGCGGAACAGCTGCATTATTTTGATTGAAAATAAATATTGCTATTTTTTATTTCTTTTTGTCACATCATCACCACATCACTTTAGCCCAACACATGCTGCAAACACCTGTAAACGTGACATCGTAAATGCAAAGGTTATTTAAAATGGCGACTAAAGGTTGACCTTGATCCAAGTGTTTGGATAAATTAAACAAAAAGCACTCAATATGCTTAAACTTAATTAAAAAAAAAGCACTCATTATGCAATAAACTTAATTTAGATATTTTATATATATATATATCTTAGATTACTAACGACTATAAGAAAAATGAGTAGGGCTGCAATATGTTATAGGTTTAAATTAATTATATAGGGAAATATATATATGATTTTTATGGAATTTATTTTGCGCTTTCAAACATTTTCAGAATTAAACATGTTTTGTTTATCTGTAAGAGAAGGAGGAATATCACAGAAGACCTCTGAATACAATCTCTTCTACAGCTATTCAAATTCTCCTACCACGTGGCAGCCATCAAATGAATGCACAACCTATTTCAAAGTAATTAGTCAGAAGTCAGAAGTGTAACATCATGGAAGATTCAGGATTACAAGGCTGTATCTGGAATATAAACGTTAAACTATACATACAAATATGGTGTTGTCATGACTTTAGACAAGGACAAAACTGAACTTGTGGTAGAGAGAGGGAGACATTAAAATATCTGGAAAAACTTAAGCATTTTTCCCCTTTTTTCTTGATTTTACTTCTAGTATACTGACTTTTTACTTTTTCATTCTGTAACTCCAGCACCAAGGTGTGTGCTTTTGACCCAGAACAAAGGTTATCAAAAACAAATTTGTCATAAAAATGAAAGGCTTAATAGGAAAAAACACACATTATCACATCAAAAACAGGAAGCAAAGCTATTTTCCCTTTCTGGCCTGACTATAGAGATGTTTAGTGTCGTGCCAAAGCTATGATTGATTCACTTGCTCACTATCCAAAATATAGAGGTATAAGCAAAGATCACACAGTGTCCCAGTTTGCTACAAATTCCTACTTACTTAGGCATCAAGCTCTGATCACACCACCCCTTGGATAGTTGAGCCCTTGTTCGAACTCACCTACAGTTTCCACGTCCAAATGGCCAGTGGAAATGAATAACTTTATATGTTGTCCTAGGGCTACTTCCAAAACATACCTTGAAACTATTTCAGGAGTCACAGTGCTGTTTGGAATTTGTGAGGTCATGTACTTAGAGTCTCCCCTTTTGGCTGTTGAAATGCCTACATTCTTGAACAACATGAGGTGAATATGCAAACTCTTCACAGTAACTGGCCCAGGGTTAATATCTGGTATTATGGAGCTTTTTACCAGTGCCATCAAAATCACAAAAAATATAATTTGCAAAATTGCTATAATTTAGATATATTAAAATGTAATCTCCATAATTACTGTTTTGTTTTTGCTCATTATTTCATTGTGCCAGCTTCAAGACGCAGACTACAGTGTAATTTAACATGAAGCTAATCTTGATCTGACGCTAGTACACAGCTTAAGTGCACGCTGCAGCAGCGCTAAAACCAACAGATAGTCTTGTAACTTTAAATACATATTAACATGAGATCATCTTGGGATGATTATGCTGAATAAACACTGCAACCGATCCATCAGACCTGGGAATTTATTAGCCTGCAATGCATCAGGTACCTGAGGCACATCTAAATCTTCTATTTTAAAATTTGTTATACTTCTACTTCTGCTTGGTGCACTCCAGTTATTTCTTCTTTTATAACTACATGGGCGAATAATTTATTGCTTTAGTTATCTCTGATGCATATTAAATATTGTTTTTTAAAGTAGTAATAATGAAAAATGTACTTGCTGTGTGTTTTACATTTTAATTGTCACTTTCTCTTATAACCTTACAATCACTTTTTTTCATCAGTCACAGCAGTGGCTTTTGAATTTTTTTTATACAATGATCATTTTAGTAATAATTTTGCATTCAAAAACAACAACACAGTTGTAGAAGAAGCAAAATGTTTTGCCAAGCCATGAAGGTTTACGGTAGAAACAGGGAGAGTTAACAAGATTCCATTTATAAAAATCTTTGGCTACCATAGAATCCTTATTATAGATCCTGCAAAAGCTTGATTCCCTCATTTGACATTATATGAGTGAAAACCTTAATTAACCAGCTCATAAACAGCAAACAAAATGTACCACATGTTTGAATAAGGGAAGGTAGATAGATAGATACACGTAGTTAAGGTGCATGTAGATAGATAAACATGTTGATCTGTATCTTTCTGCTTGTTCCTGAGATCAAACTTTTCCTACTCCAAAGCTTTGTTTAATAAATCTGTGTAAGAAGCTGTTCAGCTTTACGGCTCCTATTCTCAGTAATTCTCTCCTTAGGTGTATCTCTAAAGAGTGTCGGTGTTAACTTCAGGGTCAAATTAACAATGAAGAAGAACTGATTTATTACGTTTTTTTTTTTTACAGAGATGTTACTCCCCATATTGCCTATATATATATGTATTCTCTTTGATACTTAATGGTAGCATTTTGAAAGTTTGTTTTAAAATAAGCATACAACCATCTTTATTCTGATTGGTCACAATGTAACATTTTCACATATATCAATAGAATGTGGCCTAAAAACTGATAATAAGTAAAAAAAAAAAAAATGTGGTAACGAACAAAACTGGAAATGAAGAGTGGAATAAATATTTAGAGGACACTGGAAGTCTAAAAGCATTTCCATAACTAGTCTGAATGAGGCAATTTTGCCGAACTCTGGAGTGATGTCTCCCATAGTCCAGTTTGTTCAGGTATATGTGAATATGTCAACTGCATTCTTGAGCCAACCACAACAGCAGTACCAAGACTCTTCGGAAAGAGTTGTCTCAGTGCAGTATCAAGTGAACCCTGGAGTGGTTAGAGTGAGGTATGAATGTGATCCAACATGAGACCAATCTAACTGCAGGAAATACTGTGCATTAAGGATAGTTGTGTGAACTGTGGCTTCCACGCCACACTGTTTTGGCTGGTAATTTGATATTCAGTATAAAAATTAACCCTTACATACAGTACAAAGAAATTTGCATAAAACAGCTTTCACAAGTACAAGTCAATCAGATCACTCGTATCACCTGATTCAGCCTCACAGCCTCATTTTTTCTCTTACGATTGGTTAGCAGTTGTCTACATACTCAAAAAAAAAACATTTAAATTCACTTTTGATTAGATAGATCAAACCGCATATACACTTTGAATGCCCCATAATCTGCAGCAAAAGAGTGATGTGCATGGATGGGTGTCTTCTACATGCAATTGCTTTTCGAGCACAATGTGAACAATGGAAGCACATTATCCTTGATATTATGTAGTAATGTTAAACAAACATTATCGACAAATATTTGCAGGCCTAAAGACAGTAGACACATAATTTGAGATAAACTAAATAGAGACTATGTTCACATACTAAGCTACTGGAAAGTAAATATGCAACACCATATAGAGAAATGAAATTCACATGATGTGTTAACTGTCTAAATAAAGTTGAATTACATCACTATATATATATATATATATATATATATATATATATATATATATACACTAGGGGGTTCGCCCCCTGCTCGCTTTGCTCGCCAACCCCCCGGCATCTCTGCTGCTGGTGTTGTGAAGAGGCACCCCAAGGAGACATGGTCGCTCCTCCGAAACCCCCTCTTAAACGGTGACACAATTGGAAACAAATACAGTTTTTTTTACCTCCTCTTTGCTCGATCAGCTACTGGCTTGCTGCTGCTGCCATACCGTGTGATCTGCATTTGGCGCAGCGCTTTGAACATTTAAAAGCCTGTACAGCAGCTGTCCTACTCTTCTTTTATTTCTGGCCCCGGGTGTGGTTAAATCTCTTGGCACAAAGTCTTGTCTCATGGGACATGAGTTCTTGATATTTTTTAGTTTATAATTTAAAAATAGAATAAGAATCTTAAAATCTAACAACATCACATTAAAGTTTGATAAATTCTGAAAAAAATGATACCAAAAATATATATGTAGGTTTTAAAATAATCCCGATTTAAAATGTGACAAAAAAGTCACATAAAAAGTCACATAAAATTGTTGCACAAAGTCGTTGCACTTTTAGGCTTAGGATTTTATATATACTGTATAGAGTAGATATATGCCCTCATAAGAGCTTACCATCTTCTGCACAGTTGCCTTAACGAAATGTGTCCTTTCTGTACCATGTGAAGTAATGCATCATTTTCATGTCCACTTCTAGTTATCAGATAATCAGCATTCTGCTCACAGAGTTGTATTTGGTAAACAAACCACAGTATTGCACAAACACAGCACTCTTATGTTGGACTCTTCATGTGGATTTTTCTCACAAAAAAAATAATTCTGCCCAATAAAAGAAGTCCACTACTTACCCACAAGTTGTTTATTGTTATGTTTGGTTCGTTCGAAAGTTTGCTGTGTGAAATGCAACCTAATTAACTGGAGATCAAAACAGAGGACACAACTGGCTATGATTGTAAAAATGTTTTAAGTGTACAAAATATTTGAGCTAATTACAGTTACACAGAGATTTTTTTTAACCCCAGTTCACTGTCACAGAGAGTCAAGGCCTACTGCTGCAGCATCAGATGCAAGGTGTGAAGCTACCCTTTATGGGGCATCGGTGCACACCCGAGTATTCTGACATGAACACAAACTTATGCAAGACCTATTAGGCTACATTCACATTATCAGGCTGAAGTGACTCATATCCAATTTTTTGCCTTAATGAGACACAGATCTATCAGATGGTGCACCGTTTGCCATCCTTAAGAACAAAATGTGATGCACAGACTAGCTGCTAGCGCATAAGTTTTGTTGGTTTATACCACAAGTTCTCTGCCAAGTATTACTTTTCTGTTGTTGGTGACATAGATGACTCGTGTACAAACACATCAATGTGCACATGCATGTCATTTCGGAGATCAGATGCATTTATAGTACCATTAGATAGAGATCACTTGTACTTAGGAATGTGATCAAGATAGGCACATGCAATCTGACCAAAAATTTGGAATTGAGCAATGAGACTTGTAATGTGAACGTAGCCATATACATATTTTTAGGACATGAGAGCAAAACCATAGTAGCCACAAGAAAACCCAAGTAGATATATGAAGAATATATAAACACCACATAGGCACTGTCCAGTATGAAGTTCAAGCACAGGACTACAGAATAGTGAGGGAAAAGTGCTAACCACCATTATCCCCTTTTGAAAAAGTATATGCAATATGTATTTTGTTATTTGCATGACCCTTTAAAACTTGCCTGAAATTTCTAATTCTTTATTAGTTATTACTTGAAATAAGTAAATAAAAAGTAAGGGTACTAAAAGAGTGCAGCATTTTATAAAGAAGACTAATGCATAGAATAATATCAGAATTCAAATTATTTTCTGAACTCAGGGTCTCAGGGTGCCAAGACCTATATTAATATGAATCAGACCTAAATGCTGTGTCTGCCACTCTCAAGATGCACCTAAAAATATGCCTACAGTTTTTCATAGTGGGACAAATTATCGGCTTCAATATGCAAGGAATGTAACAGAAAGCCAGAGAAAGTCCATGAAAACATGCAGAGAATGTCATGCAGATCCTCATGGTGTGAGCCACTACACTGTTGTTTTATTTTAATGAGAATAGATTACAAAATATAAAACATAGCTGAAATATTTAAAGGTAATTAATTTAATGCTTGGTTTATTTTCTTTACCATACATACACCATAGAGTCTTTTGATGTTCTAAAATAAGCACCTTACACCAAATGCTGTGTTAAGTATATTTGACTCTTTATGCATTTGTTCCAACACTGTCAGTAATCTGCTCTCAGTTTGCCCTTTAATGGAATTTCAGCCTAAAAGCATCAACTGTAATGCATCTCACATTTTTCTAATGAGATTTTCTGCAGAACATTTATTACAGTTAAGTCTCAGACAGCAAATACACAAAGCGAAGATAAATTGAAAGAATTGATTTTTTTATAGTTCTACAAACATAAGAAGTAATATAAGTGAAAAAACTCATTTTAACAAGGTTTTCTTAACCTTGTTAAAAGTACTTCATTAAATAACTGCCAGTGTTTGGAGTTCTGCTTTATAGTAAACAACAATAATAATAATGCCTTGTTTAATGTTTTTACCAGAATTATTGCAAATACTTTGCAAGCCTGTCAATAATTACATTATTTTAAGTGTGAAATATATATATATATATATAATATAATGCATTCACTTATTTTGTTGTTTAACTTTCGAAACATTAAAGGGCACCCTCCATCTGGAATAATGCCAAGTCCAAAAGTATAAACATTGAAAATATAAAAAATAACAAAGCAGATATCAACAAGGAGAATATAAAGCATCAGTAAAAAGAAGTCAAATAAACACTGCTGTCTTTTTTAGACTGTCATCTTCAATATTTGAATCTCTATTTGTATAACAACAATTAGGTGCCAACAAGTGAAAGACTCACTCCATGAGGATGAGACACCAACAGAGATTCGGCAAGTTAGCAAGACTACTGTTGTGAACCAAGCATTCAGTGAACGTAGTGTTTTAGTGGGACAGCTGGAAGACTAATTGTTGTGGTAACACAGCATGCAATTTAGACAACGCACCACCAAAGGTTGTATTCTCTACTGTTATATTTTAATAGACTTTAGAGTGTGGACTTTGTGCTCCCTTTTGGTGAATTTTATATTATCTGGTGTAATACATGTTACTGTTGTTTATCTTGAAATTGCTGCCATGTCTTTCATACTGTGTTTATTCATGGTTCAGTTTAAAGAGACCTATCTTTAAATTTCAAGAGTTCCTAGACTCTTACTAAAAACGTGGTGTTTCACTCTGATATTTTAACTGTGTATAGGTTAGATTATCTGTAAGTGTAAGCTAACCACCTGTCATAAATGTAAGACTGAGGGAAGACCATCTGTTTTCCATGTTGATAGCAACATTTTGTTGATAAAGATCTTTACATTTTCTTGTGATGTTTATCCCTAGGTATTTAAACTGATCTGATAAAGTAAATGGGAAGGTGTCCAATCTGATATTGTGTGTAAGACAGTGCACACTTTTATTCAAATTAATTTTAAGTCCCGATATCTTTATAAATTCTGCTAGTGCATTAAGCATGGAAGTTTGTGCATCTGATATATGCAGTACTGCATATAGTGATATTTTCTGTTCAAGTTCTTCTCTGGTAATCCCCTTTATCCCTGGAGTATTTTAAATGTTAAATGGCCAATGGCAATTGCAAAAAGCAATGGTGATAGGGAGCACCCTTGTTGAGTAGCACAGTCTAGTTTGAAATAGTTTGAAATAATACTGTAAATGCAAACAGAGGCTTCTGGACTGGCTTCTGGAGTGGTATAAAGTAGTTTTATCCATGCATATACAGTATGTTTAGGCCAAACCCAAATTTATACAATGTGGAGAGTAAGTAGTCCCATTCAACCATGTCAACATGCTTTTTCTGTGTCCAAAAATAATAAGATCTCTGGTGTGTTAGATTTTATTGATGAATATACAGTAATCCCTCGCTACTTCGCGGTTCACTTATCGCGGATTCACGACTTCGCGGTTTTTTAAACATAGTACATGTAGTAGTATTTCCTAGTCTACGAACAACAAAACAAGTTCGGTGACTACGTGCGTTGTAGCACGGGCTGTGATTGTCACATGGGAGGGAGAAGACAAATCACAGCTTTCCGCTTTCTAATCGGCGCCTGTGATTGGTGCTTTGACTGATGCCTACTTCCCACAGTATCTCCCCTCGTCATTCGCTTCAAACTTTCTCGCTGAGCGGTTTACTTTACAGTGTGCTGTGTGTGATTGTTTTGTGGATTACTGTATGTTGAACTTCGCTTCAGTTTTCACCCCCTGCAATGGCTCCCAAACGTGCTCCTTCTTCCAAGGCTGGTGCTGAGCCTAAGCGACAATGAACAATGATGACGATCGCTGAGAAGGTGAAACGAATCCACCGTTCGCTACATCAAGAAGGAAGAGGCGAACATTAGGAAGACGGCTACCATCACCTTTCAAAAGTCGGCGAAAAGAGTGGTTACGGCTCGTAATAAAACAGTCGTCCGTATGGAATCTGCTTTGGCCGTATGGATAGCCGACTGCCGAAAGAAGAACATAACATTGGATTCGAACATTAGCCAAACAAAGGCTAAGAGCCTGTACGAGACCTTTGCCGCTAAGGAACCAGAAGACGACGGTGGCAACCGCGAAGAAGAGGAAGAAGCTCCGCAGCCAGGGACCTCCAGTGATTCACCACATAAGAAACAGCAATTTTCTGCTAGCAAAGGGTGGTTTGCAAAGTTTCAGAAACGCTACGGCTTAAAAAGCGTTTCCCTGCACTGACACGATTGCTGCTGAAACTTATGTGAATGAAACGTTCAAGAAGATTACCTCCGAAGGTGGATATCGGCCCGAACAAGTTTTTAATATGGATGAGACGGGCTTGTTTTGGAAAAGAATGCCATCGCGAACTTTCCTGTTCAAAGAGGAAGCAAAAGCCTCTGGCTTTAAAGCATACAAGGATCGTGTGACCCTCGTGATGTGTGGCAATGCTGCTGGATTTTTGTTAAAGCCAGGGTTTATTTACAAGTTGAAAAACCCAAGGATTTTAAAAAACAAAAACAAGAATCTGCTTCCCGTACATTGGATGCACAATGCAAAAGCCTGGATGACGAAGATGCTGACCTCCGACTGGTTCCACCAGTGTTTTATCCTGCAAGTGAAGGCGTATCTAGCAGAGAAGGGCATGCCATTCAAAGTCCTTCTCATTATGGATAACGCTGGCGGTCACGCTACTGATCTGTCTTATTCAGGGGGTACAGACTGAGTTCCTGCCGCCCAATACGACGTCACTAATTCAGCCTATGGATCAGGGGGTTATCAGGGCATTCAAGACCCTATACACGAGGAATGCCTTAGCGAACCTGGTTTCTTCCGTTGATGCCGCCCAAGAAGATGACGATTTCAACTTGAAGGCATACTGGCAGCAGTACACAATTGCTACGTGCCTCCAAAATATCCAGAAGGCATTACAAGAGATGAAGCCTGCCACCGTTAGCGCCAGCTGGAAGAAGTTGTGGCTCGAGGTTGTTTACGAAGACAAAGGATTTACACTTGCCGAAATACAACACTCAGCAGTACAGAAAGCTGTGCAGTTGGCTGCGATCATTGGAGGTGAGGGCTTTGCAGACATGACTGCGGATGATGTCAACGAGCTACTAGATTGCCACTCCCAGCCGCTAACCGAAGAAGACCTCGAAGAGTTGATAAAGTCGGCAAGTGAAGAAGAAGAAGAAGAGCAGCAAGAAACAGAAGAAGTTGTCTCCCCAACTGGCTTGACTTTGGAACGGCTCGCCGAGATCTGAAGACTGGCTAAGGATCTGCAAGAGCGGTCACAGGAATGGGACGACGATATGGTTCGATCGGTCCAATTTTGCAACAAGATCGACGACGTCATGACCGGCTACAAGCTGCTCTTCAACCAGAAAAAGAAGCAGCGGCAGCAACTGTCGATCACAATGTTTTTTCAGCCTCGCAAAAAAGAGCCAGTTCCTACAACTACGGATACACCTTGGAGGAGGTGCCCCAGGAAATGGCACCGCCGTCTGAAGAGACGTAAAATACAGTCATCAGCTGCGCAGTAAAAGTCATCATCATCCTTCATCGTCATCATTTTTACTGCGCAGCATATTCCTCACCATCATCACGCGGTAAGTGTAAGCTTATCTACCGATTTCATATTGCTATTATATTATTGCTATTGCTATCATATTATCTACCGATTTCATATTGCTATTATATTATTGCTATTGCTATCATATTATCTACCGATTTCATATTGCTATTATATTATTGCTATTGCTATCATATTATCTACCAATTTCATATTGCTTAGCAGTTGTCCCTGTTATTAATAGAGTAAAGGGTGGGTTGTAAACAATACAGGGAGGGTTTAAAAACGTCCAAATACACGTTAAATAATTAAATAAATATGGTGTCCCTACTTCGCGGAAATTCAGTTATCGCGGTCGGCCTTGGAACCTATCTCCCGCGATAAGTGAGGGATTACTGTATTACATTAAACAAACATTGAAGATTACAAACTAAGTGTCTGCCTTTAATAAATCCAGTTTGGTCTTCTGATGTTAAAGAAGGAAGCACTTTCTCAAACCTTCTAGCTAGAATTTAGGAGAGAATTTTAAAATCATTATTCAGAAGTGAAAGTGGTCTATAAGATGTGCATTCTAACAAGTCCTTATTTTTCTTTGGAAAGACAGTAACTGATGCTTGGTGAAAGGTTTAAGGTACAATTTTGTTGTCTTTAGCTTATATAAGTATTTCTAATAGTGGAGCTAACTCATTTTATTTCTTTTTATAGAATTCCACTGGGTAACCGTCAGGGCCTGCTGTTTTCCCACTTTGAAGTGAGTTTATAGCATCCAGTAATTCTGGGAGTGTCAGAGGTTTGTCCAGTACCTCTGCACTAAGAACATAAAGCTGTGGTATTTGTAATGTATCAAAAAATTCATTAGATTGTGTCTTCTTTATACTAAAAAGAATATAAGGACTTATAGTACTCTCTAAATGTGTGGATTATACTTTTATGGTCAATGATTTTATCTCCATCTGTGTTGGTAACTTCTGTTATTGCATTGTAAACTTCCTGTTTGTGGATTTGTTGAGCTAAGATCTTACTGGCCTTCTCTTAATTTTCATAGTAATAATGACACAATGTAAAAATCAGCTGTTCAGTTTCTTTTTGTTGTCAAGAGATTAAGTTCTAATTGCAGAACACGTCTTTCCCTATAAAGTGTCACATTTGGAGACATGCCGTATTCTTGGTCTGTTCTAGTGATTTTGTTAATTACCTCTGATGCTTTCTTGGTTTCTAATTTATTTTTGTGAGAGAGATATGAAATAATCTTTCCTCTTAAGAAAGCCTTCAAATGTTCTCAGAGTATTCCTGCAGCAACCTCCGAGGATGTATTTGTCCCTAAAAATTTATCAATTTGCTTAGAGATGAATTCTGTATAATTCTCAGCAGCTAATGATTGGGGGTTATCATGCCAGCAATTAAATGAGTGTGTGGTGCATAGTGATTTAAGCGCCATGATCACAGGGGCATGGTCAGAGATAACAATAGCATTGTACTTGCAAGATCTGATAATGGGCAATAAATTATTATCTATAAAGAAATAATTCTGGAGTAACTGATTAACTAATGAGAAGCAGGGATATACTCCTGAATTTGGATTTAAAATTTCCATCAGTCAAACTGTGTAATTATTTTTGCAGCTTTAGATGTTACTGTCATTGCAGATGAAGACTATCTAGGCCTGAATTTAATACACAATTAACTCTTTCAGGGCTAATTTTTTTTTGTTTCTTTTCTCCCAGGGCTGAATATTTTTCCAAAAACTAACATTTTTTAAAAAAGAACACAAAGCAATTGTTTAACATATCAAATCAACAAAAAATATTTACTTTTGACAAATGTTACTGTCTTGCATGTTGTATGAGCCTGAATTCTCTATGATTTCACATACATATCACATACATTTTACACAGCAAAGTCTGATGTCGCTCAAAGCAGCCAATTTCAGTCATTGCCACATTGCACTCCTTACAATATGTGTTGTTTTGATGCCTATTTTTCAATTGTCTGTTGCTGCATTTTCTAACATATATTGTTAGTGTGTACTGTAGAGAGACAAGTCACCCATTTGCCATCGTGCCATGCCACTGCCACCAAGTTTTCTGCCTGCATGAAAACCGTATTGTCACCTCTTTTCATCTTCTGAAACTTTATGAACTTTATGTATGGCATTATAGCCTGGCTCACCCCATGGGATTTGCTTCTGTTTATTACAGAAGTGAATAAAACTTTGCAGCAGCACGTACCTAAGCCACCAGGGGACAAAACACGTTTGGACCAATGCTCCCTGAAGTTATATCACCAGTTCTGTCCCATCTCTATTTGTAATGCCACAGCGCGCTTCATCTCGTCTTTCGTTGTGGGTTTCCACTTTGAAAAACGAGAATGCGATGCAAACGCAGCCCGCGATTCAAAAAAAATCTCTGCCTACCTGTTTGTCTCGTCTGACAGTAGCTGAAAAGCAGCATCAGGAGAGAGAAGCCTGAAGTACAGCAGCTGGTGATCTGTCGTGTCCAAAAGCAAGCCATGCCGTCTTGTAAACTCCGGTAGCCAGATCGGCTCTCAACGGATCAATGTATGTGTATTTATCCCATGCGAACCTTGCCGTAGATGCATTGGCTGCGCGAAGGCACTCAACTGGCAGCAGATCCGCTCGCGCGGCATCAGCTGGTGTCTGATCAGCTGATGCCTGCTTCTAACTCTCTTGCTCGATCTCCTGATCACTGCCAATAAAGTCCGATTCTGAAAAATCAAGAGTCCGACTCCGCGGTAATGCGCAAAACAACGTCTGCCAAGTGTTTTCTTTTCTGCACTTGCTTCGCTGCCTTTTCACATGTCGGTGCCATCTTGCCTTTGTTTACATTTCGCAACTCACGCACACGCAATGTTTATTTGCCGAGTCAACGAGTCTAGCATTCCTCCAAGCACAGAGGGAATGCCTGTGACGTGACAGTGAGATTTGTCGCCATTAACAGCTGATTGTCGCCCTTTATCCCTGGATGTCGACTTTTGTCGACATTCGCCTTCAACCCCTCCTGTCGACAAAAGTCGACATCCGCCCTAAAAGAGTTAAAGTCTGCAGCCATAACAATTTTATGAATGTTTATATTAGGATTTGATGCAAAATAATTTTGGATAAAATCTCTATTATTCACATTAGATGTGTAGAGAAACACTAGAATTACCAAAGCCTACAAAAAAACTTGTAGTCCCAGCCCACCTTAAATCCCTTCGCACCTCTCCGTCAGCGTCTTTTGTTTTGTAAATGTGTTGATCAAGACAAGCAGCCTGCTATCCCGTCCCCTCACCTACTACCGCAACTCAATTCGCAAAGAAGGTTCTCAGTGCTCAGTGTTTCTCTTGGAGTGAAGTGCTGGAGTTGTAGAGGGTAAATAGTATATTGTTATTTGGAATACATACATCTCATGGGGATATTTTTTGTACGTGGATTACTCGTTTAGCCGGATGTAATTGTTAATCATTTGGCCTGATCCTGGATCTGTTGGTTTTTCGAAAGTCTTGCTGGATGTGTTGTCATAGCAGCACATCCAAATCCTCAAACCTGCTTGGAGTAGGTTTGTTCTATGTAAACAAGGATTAGCTCACACTCTTAATCAGTGTCCGTGCGTGGAATTCATTCAGTCATGACTTCGCCGTACATGAATGAGTGACCAATTGATATCGGTACGCAAATTATAAGAAGAGAATTTCATATAGAGAGGGTTTTGCGCGATCGGCAAGATCCTTTATTGCTCCCGGAGGAAATTCTTTTCGAAAGATACCACTTTAGCCGAGAAATTTATAGTACTTGTAAAAGTTAGCGTTGTTTTTTTTACTTTTATTCTCTCTGTCACGATCACGATACAACCCCCCACCATCACCCCAGATCTGACACTGTTAGTTTTTATTTGAAACTGGGAACAACTGTAGATTTGAGTGGTGTTTTGAGATAATGGAACTGGAAATTCTCTGATCAGGAGGGATAAAAGCTGACACACAAACACTGGTGAATCTGCTTTGAGCATGTTACTTGGATTACTGATGCTGGTGCCCTTTCCAGAGATTGTTTCTTGTGCCCAATGCTTTCTGGGATAGACTCCAGTTTCTCTGCATTTTTATTCTGAATAAACAGGGTTAAGGATTGATTTCAGGAAACACTTGTAAATTAATGACTTACCTAAAGATTACATTCATGAGGTATGGATGGTGGCATAAGAAGTGTACTGGTACCAATTTTTAAGAATAAGGGGGATATGCAGAGCTATAGTAACTACAGGGAGATAGAATTGATGAGCCATGGCATGAATTTATGGGAAAGAGTAATGGAAGCTAGGATAAGAAGGGAGGTGATGATTAGTGAGCAACAGTATGGTTTCATGCCAGGAAAGATGCGATGTTTGCTCTCAGGGTGTTGATGGAGAAGTATAGAGAAGGCCAGAAAGTGTTGCATTGCATTTTTGTGGACCTGGAGAAAGCATATGACAGAGTGCCTCGAGAGGAGTTGTGGTATTGTATGAGGATGTCGGGAGTGTGGATACACTCCATTTTCTCTGAATCCCTGTTTCTGGATAACTAGGGTTAGAAGAAGAATTTCTAATTTATGACAATTAAATTAAACTGTAAACCCTTTCAAGTTCTACTGTAGTACATCAATGATCCCATCAGCTTCATACTTAACATCTCAAGTACTCCATCTGCACATATTGTGGTCTACTCTGCTTTTTGAACTATAAGAGATATTCTTGATGATCGGTTCTGGTGGCTGCTCACTGTGAATATCATGATTGTGCTGATAAATGTGGATGGTCTAATTTTGCTTTGAGCTAACGAGAATCACATTGTGATTATGGAAGTCATTGAGCCATGAGTGTAGAATGAGGCTTATTCAAGTGACATCTACACAACTAAGTGTGTATCATGGGAAAAAGTACCGGACTTGGTGTGGACTAATGGAAGGTACATTTGTGGACATTCGTTATTAAAGAGAAATTTGTCTGTCTTACATTGGAATTGAACTCACACTTCCTAGTTGATAACCATTTATGCTAACCACTACACTACCATAACTAGCCTGGGATTCTGTCTGAGTTGATACAGTACATCAGACTACCATACTTGAATAAAGAACAAGAGATTGAAGTGGCAGATAATTGTTTAATTTTACCTCATATTTGTGTTGAGTTCTTTCCTCACTGTTAGTTTATTTGGGTGCAGATTGAGGTATATATTAACATTTGTAATGTAATCAGGGTTGGGTATGAACCTGGGTTATAAAAAATGGAAATGTGTGTATACCAGGTTTTATAAATCTGATTTTTTTGTTTTGGTGTACATTTATTTTCATGCTTGAAATCACATAAAGTTTTTTAAATGAGGCCCTTGCTGTTGCTGGAGTAGTTAAAAATGGAACCCCCTAAGTTCCTTGTACTTCATGCACATTTTATGGTTTCTGATTTTTTAATTACATTTGGGCACCTAAAGTGGATGGGTTTCCACTCATATATGCACAGTTTATGTTAAATAGTGACAATGCATGCTATGATTTTTTTGGTTTCTAAGTGTGGAGAATTTCAATCTGTACTGATTTTTTATCATTTCATATTTTTCCATTTTTAAATTAACATTGTATTTTATTTATCACCGTGCCATTTTAATTTATCACAGTCATAGGCAACACCTCTTGATCACATCAATTATTGATAATGGTGCCCTATTGCTACCACATGACAGCTGGACGTTGTGATCATTAAGCTGCCACTGTTTAAGATGGTGGTTCTCTATTTTCCTCATCCAAGTGTCTTGGTGTTTTAAAATATCACTGGTAGTCAGGATATTTTGCATGATCTTTGACTGTAATTTTTGATTGCTCATTTCTCTCTGTCATTTTCTGTTTTTGACATCAACCCATTTGAATTTGATCATCTTCTGATTCTTAAGAATTTTTTTTCTTCTACCTTTACAGTGTCAGTAACCTAAATGTATATCTGCTAAACATTTTAGTAATTTGTTAAACTATATAATCACATTGCATATCTGATGTGAGCTATATTTTGTCAATGTTTTGGCCCTGTATGGAGTACATCTTACTGCTACTTACATGTTGAAGTCAATTTCTGTACATATTCCCATAGATAATAAGTATGTGCACACACAATGCCACCAAAAATCTGGCACAACTCAGTTCTACTGCATGAGGGTTGGGGTAGAAATCAAACTTGGAAGGTGCATTAGTATATTATTAGGCATCATAGTAACTACTTCTTTTATATATATTAATTTTTATAAATTTGATTTCTGTTTTATCAACAACATTCATGCCGAATCCCTTTCTTTTTGTCCTTAGAATAGAATAGCACACATGTGAGCAATCTTACCGGTTACTAGGAAGTAAGACATTTGCAAAATAATGCAATCATAGTATTAAAATAATTGAATTAACAACTTTTGAGGAGAAGAGATAAGATTACATAGTATTGAGGGGTAAATTAACCTTATATAAGTATAAGAATACTTATAAGCTCTTTTACAGTAAGTCTGTATAGTATACTGTACTAATTTTCAGAGGAAGTGATTCACCAGCTCCTGATTGATTTTGGAACTACAAGAACAGTGGAAAAAACACTTAAAAAAATTAAGATCATAATGTCTTAACGTGGGCAGGGATTATATGGCAATGAGACAAGATTTTGTACAGAGCAATTAAAGTGCTATGGATAGGTGTGACATTTCCTGAAATACAAATGTGTATCATGGCACTGTGCATTTCAAATTTCAATTTTACCAAATCCTGTAAGGTTTTGCAAGCAAAAAAAAAAATGTGTGTCCATTTTAAAATAATATTTTAGGTTAATTCTGAACTGCTAAATTATAACCCTGCAAATGAAAACTGGTAACAATACCAACTTAAAAAATTGTTATTATTCCAATAATGATTTACAAGGGGCTCAGCCCTGAGGCCTTGGAGAATCGACAGCTTTCTCCCTAAAGCGATAAGATTTGTCAGGCTGGTAGCAGTATGAAGTACTCGAGTAGTTGAGGACCAGTGACAGGCCCTCTGGCACTTTAGCAGTATTGAGAGTTGATAGTGCAAAATTATCTTAACATACAAGCTACCTTTTTGGAAAAAAAAGGAAAAAAATAGACTTTCAAGTAATTAAATGATGTCAATATAGTCTTTATAAAAAGGCAAAGGTGATACTAAATTGAAAATATAATTGGAAATGTCTGCTATTCAAATGTTATATTATAAAAACATAATTGCAGCTTGTCAAAGTTATTGGTTATTTTTTCATATATCATTCCTTATTAGAGGATTGCAATTTTTAAGCACTTTGGTCAGATTAGCTCAGTTTTGCTTATATAGCTAAAAATGTTCCTTTTTAGCCTAGTCCAAAACATCTGAGTATCTAATAAGTTAAGGCAGTTGCTTCAACTAATAAAAAGTGGTGTAAGTAATGCATTTTTCACTTATATAGCATACTGCATATCTCTGGTAGGTCTTAATTCAAGAAGAAAATAGGTAGTGTTTAACTGAAATTTGGGGTCTCAAAGCCTATCCCTACAACATTAGAAGCAAGGTGGGAATCAGCCCTGAAAGGGGTGCCTGTCAATGTCATACACATTTTGATGATAGAGTATGCTTAGATATACTATGTTTTCCTATTATTATTTTAAAGGTGGGTTTAGTTTGTACAAAAATATTTGATAGAACTGGGTGCAGAAAAAAAAATCTGTATGAAAGGCATTTTTAACAAAATATATTTTAGAGATAGACATTAATGAAATTTTGAGCATTGTGAGTTTCAAGTAGAATAATCTTGGGGCATGGGACAAATTAATACTCAAGGCATAGTAAAGTTTAAAGCATGAGGTAAGACAATAATTTTCTAAATTACAGATTACAGCAGCTATACAAAATGTTTCCACTTTACTGCCCTGCTTCTGGCTCTATAAAACTATTATCTGTAAAGTTAATGCTGGAACCGCAACATGCATTTTTTTCAGGACTATAATCGCAGAAGCTATGCCAAGTGGTGCCTGAATCCTTTTATTCTCACTAATGGACCATCAGCTTGACATGCTGGTAATGTATCACTACTCCTCAAAAACCATGCATAGACTAAAACAGGTTGAGTGAGCATAAAAGTAAATACTGTAGTTTCTTGACACAAAGCCCCTTGCATGCATATTGTTTCACTTAAAGTGACAGCATAAGTTTACAATTTAAATAAAAAGTAATGATCATGATCAGAAGACTGTTTTAGTATTAATTACTGAAAAGCAAAATAATACATATCAATCAGCTAGGCAAATAAATTAACAAATGAAGCAGTAACTAATTTTTTTGTGAAAATAGCATAAAATATACCGCCATACTTGAATATTTCTGTGTGAACATAAACATTTGTAAACAGCAAATGGAATGTAGGCTTGTTACAAAACAGTCCTAGTAGCACTCAGCACAGATTCTTGGCATGTTTTACAGATGTCGCATTTAAAACAATTGCACTTTAGATGGTCCTCTTTTGTTTATTTATATATGTGTCTTCCCACCTGGGACACAAAGGGATGTTTTGACACAAATGGCTTTCTAAAGTCGCACTGATGCTCGGCTTAAAACCACTCCATTATTTAATCATAAAACAAAACTTTTCAATCAGCTGGGCATATAACATATCAAATGAAGTAGAAACTAATATTTTTCTATAACAGTTTAAAAATGTATAGCCATGTTTACATATTTCACAAATTATGTATTGTAAAAATGATCAGACCCGACACACTTAAAAAGGTTTGGGGCAGCCACCCACATAATATCCCTGGCTGCAATGGGTTAGGTTTTCAAACAAGTGATTGGTTTGGAGTCCAGACATGAACTGACTAAGGTTTGGAAAGATGGCAGTTTAAGTGATTAACCCGGAAGTGACGTGGGGGAGCCGGAAGTGACCTTCTTCTGATGCCATCTTAGGGACCAGGGCTGGAAATGATGTCTTTCTGGGTGCCGGAACTGGAAGTGACGTCTTCAATGTTGAGTCAGATAGGTTTTCCTGCAGCTGGTCTGCACAGTCAACAGGAAAAGGTTTAGTGCACCCCGCCACCCCTGCCTGGCGTTGAATTATATCGCTTGGTCAATACAACGTCCTCCTACTTGCACGTGCGTGACAGTATATAAACAGCAAGCATCATGACTGGCCGATTATAAGGCCATTCATGTTGGCAGTTTGCATAGATTTTTGGAGGGTTTAGTGAGCGTGACACTGTATTCACATTTGCTTTGACGTGTGTGCCTATTGTTATCTGACACTGTATTCACATTTGCTTTGACGTGTGTGCCTATTGTTATCTGACACTGTATTTGCACTTTATTGGTGGCTACCGCCTTCACCATGTCTTGAGTTGCCTTGCACAGTGGGGTGGCACTGAAAATGCCAATTTTTTATTTTTATTTTTTTAAAATACAGTATGGCACAGGCTTGTTTCTTGCAATGGGAAGTGATGTGAAAATATTAGTTGTGATATTTCTTCCATTCCCTGTTAAAGGCTTAGCGAGTCACGTCACCACAGTTGCAGACAGTCTTTCCCTAATAATCGAATAGAATCTTTTCCTAAATAAGGAATACTATTTACTACATATTTGTTATTTATACAAGTAGCTATTTAAAATTCTGATGCCAGATTTCTTGGGTTTGATTGATTTGCACTGAGAGAAATTATAACATTTTGTTGGTAATAACTATTCATCAACAGTTACTTTCTGCTGAGACTTATTATATATGATGCAGTTATACACAAAGTATGCAAAATATATAATACAGTAGCAAAGGTGTCTGTATGCTACAAGGCATCATTTAATTAAAAGGACATATGATTTCAGTACGCATCTGCAATCAAGCTGCGGTGTGTATATGTGATTCAGTATGTGAATCACCATTTCAATATAGTTGTACTTAGATCAAGATCACATGACTTTTTAAATTCTAAACAGCACCTGATGTGTGACTGATTTCCACGTTCCAGTAGTCCTTTTACCTTTAGTCCCATAATTTTGAATGTATTTTAGAATTTTCCCTTATTGATATGTATTGTCGAGTCAGCCATGCCTATGAAAATTTTGTGAGTGAGCCACCTTCCATTGCTTTTCACTAGTGGCTAACTCCACCCGCAATGTGTCGCTCATGTACTCCTTTACCCAGGTTAATTTGATGCTGGTATTGCACTTTTTATTTCAAGATGTGTCAAGATTATTTTCAAGTTTATATATATAAACTGCTCAAAAAATTAAAGGAACATTTACAGCCATACTTACACATTTCACAGCATAATGTGTAAAGAGCAAGTGACAAGTTATCTAATCACAAAGCATTAAGTCTGGCTTCCTGTAGTCTTTTGTGAACAGCCCTGAACACATAACAGTCAAACTTTTTGCATCTCTTTCTTAGTGGCCACATCATATGTGTTGCCTTTCACAGTTATCAGTCAGATTTGTCTTTTTGTCAAGTAGCTTGTTTGCCAAGAGAAGTGATGTGAAAATATTGTCAATGGGGATGTTTCTCCCTCTGTCTACTTTTCACTTATTATATTATGTATGGTTGTGTTAATCGTATGGAGTGAGATTCCTGTCATCAAGGGGTGGGGCACATTGGAAATCCATGCAAACTACAGTTGTTTTTTGTACATGTGACAATAAATCTGAACAAAACTGATTGTACTATATATTTTTTTTTACCAATGTCTTATATTTTTAAGAGATAATAACAATAATAATTCTTTACATTTATATAGCGCTTTTCTCACTACTCAAAGCGCTCTCCACACAGGGGTAAGGCCACTGTCAACATACATGTTGCTAACAAGATCACAATGCCAAAGAAAACTCAGTGTTACTCACTTTTTGTGGTGTGTCATGCGCATGCACAATAAAAAAATACTGAGAAAATGAAAAAAGAGATTTTGCATTAGAAGTAAACCACAGCGAAACAGCATCAAACAACACATACCAATTATCAGCTCAGTTGCTCTTATTGAAAATGTAGTAGAAGGACAGTGACAAAAGATGGCTTTCTGAGTAAAGGTAATTAGTAACATTTTACTCTTTCTTATTGATTTTTATTCAAATCTGTAATATTGAATTGAGAAAAATGGTATTGGTAAAGCAAGATGATATGTTAACACATTTACTTTGAAAGTAATTAATGATACAAAGGGCAAGTAAAGCTCCATTCCAGTCCTTAAAAGGGAACTTTAGCCATCCTCATTATTTATGCACTCCCCTTAGATGCATATACTCCTAATTGTAAGTAACGTTCTCTTCCAATCAGTTTGTTAAGATTCAATATATACAGCAGAGAAGTTCAAAATGTTCAATTGTAGTTTATATCCAAACAGAAGGACTGGCAGGATACGTGATTAAAAAAACTTCATCTGCGGCATGATTGTTGGTGCCCTGCTGGAGTTTACATACACTTCAGTCGATAGAATTTGCAAAGTATGGTATGATAAAAGAAAAATTAACATTCAGCGAGCAGCAATTCTGTGGTCAGAAAATGAGAAATCTAATACCCATACATTCTCAATAGAACATCATAGTACTGCAAACTGTTGAAAGGCTGAATGTTTGTCACAGTAAACATATGCTTTTTGAATGTAATGTGGTTTTCATTGTTTGTGCATTCCTTTTGCACAGTTATTACTTATGATTGCCATACTTTTTTAAATATCACAGAGAAGTATTCAGGGTTTCACATTTACTCAGTTTAGTGTGGAGATGCTATCACCAGCACAACTACCATGACTTAACCAGTAGCAACCACAGGAGAATAGTCCAGATGAGGAATAGACACAGCAGATCACTGATCTACACTGTCCAGCCTTTTTCAGACCAGTGTTCAGTTGCTGGATGTTAAACTAGAGCATGTTAAAGAAAGACTGGCTTCACAGAGTCAGGAACTGTTGGGTTTTTCATTTCTCTGCTGTCTCATGAGACTTGAAAATGTGGATGTTTTCTCTGTTTATCATGTAGTCTAGATTGTTTAATCTTCAAGAGAGTTCTCAATTATATTTCTGACTACTGTCTACATCTCACCAATGTTTGCTTTTTCTATATTTGTGCAAACAGTTTTGTTTTCTTCTATTCTACTGTAATCTTCCAGTACCTTAAACTTCTGTTTATTTGTATTGTTTTTGTTAATGTAACTCTAAAAGCTTGTCAATTGCAAGTACATAAAATTAAGTGGAACATTTTTTCAATATGTAAACAAATATTAATATCTTAAAATGTTGTTTTTGAAATGCAGTACATACAAAACTGTCAATCAACATTTAAGTCAAATTATTCTTCCAAAAATGACAGTATACAAGTTTAGGCTGGGCATGTGGCTGAGCAGATCACAAAAAAGAAAAAGTGGCAAGTAAAACAGCAGAGGTTCTCATCCCTATGAATGGAATAATACAAAAGATGACATTAGCGATTGCACCTGCACTCATTAACTTCACCCATATAAAGCTATTTTTTTAACATTTTAATACAAAATAAGATTTCAATAAACATAACTTGTGTCCCATTTAAGAACAAAATTGTATTTTGCTGAAAAATGTAGATGGCAAACATGGCAAATTTCGTTTTTGATAAACAACTCTTGCACAGCATAAAAATTTGGACAATTTGAACTTTCCAACTATAAACATTTTTTATTATAATCTCTTAGATACAGTAAGTGTGGAACTGGCTTGTTGGCTTAATACCCATTATGTTATTTACACAAAATATACCTTAGTTTTTAACAGTTGTTTACAAATAGTAAAGGGTAATGTGAACAATTAAAATGAATATGCTTACAACTGGGATTGGAAAAATAGCTCAGTTCCATTGAGAATTTCTTTATTTATCATAATATTTCCGTAATCTGCTATCTTACATGTTAAGGATTGACTTGAACATGCAGTTCAACTTTAATTAAACACTTAAAATAATATTAACAGTAAACGCACTCAAAAGCTTTACTAAAACCATAACATCATCTTAAAATTTGCAACAAAAAACATTTATGACAACCAGTGTGGCGGACAGCTGCGACCCATGCCCGGCTGGGACACCCCTTTGACACTAGATCTGGGGGAGCAGCCATGGGATCCACGCTATGTCCCCCGGAACACTTGGTGGCAGCCCCCCTAGGTGCATCGGGGCCACAGGCATGGGACTTTGGAGCTCATCCCTGTTGGGTTCCATGGCCACCACCAGGGGGAGCTGCCAAGGCTTCCTGAACTTGTGTAGGGTGTGCTATAAAGGGAGCCTGCGGCCACTACCCCGAGGCAGGCAAGGGATTGGACGGTGTATGTTGCGTCCCCGCTGGTGATTGGTCGAAGGCGGGGCCAATGAACATCTATATATATTGTAAAGAAACACAAACACAGCATAAAGGTTTAGGTTTCCGGCCCCATATACTGTACAGTTTGCAAAATAGTCAAAATGAATTTTCATAACAAATCATCAGACAACCAAGATGGCGTGGTGGGGAACATTTATAGTGAGGGACCGGAATTGACAGAGGAATGCTGGGAAGGAACCAAAATGGAAGCTGGGAGTTGTGACGTCATCAGGAGTTGACAGAGGGAAGGGAAAAAATGTGGAAGTGACAATGCGTGGTCAGAGACTCGGAGCAGATTCATGGCGGCGGTGCTTCCTTCTTTCTGCAGGAACAAAGAGAGAGAGGTTAGTGCCCTGCCATTCCCTTTTGGCACGAGGTTTCACGCTACATTTTGGGTCCTTCCGCGGCTCCCTATGCGCGCGTGCGTGACATGACCCCCCCCTCAGCCCAGACCCATCGGGGCAGGTGCACCGGACCGAGAGGTCGTGTACCCAGGAGAGGGCATCAGCATTGGCCTGAAGGTTACCCCGACGATAAGTAACGGTAAACTTGTAGGGCTGAAGGTCCAAAAACCACCTGGTGACCTGGGGATTCGACTCCTTATGAGGCGCCATCCACTGGAGCGCGGCATGGTCCATCACCAGGGTGAACTCCCGACTCAATAGGTAGTACCTCAGATGAGTCATCGCCCACTTAATGGCCAGGGCTTCCCTCTCCACTGCTGCATACCTGGTCTCCCGGTCCAATAGTTTCCAGCTCAGGTAGTGTAAATGATGACAAGAGAAACGTAAAAAGGTCTGGGGTTTTCCGGCCCTGTATACTGTACACTCTGCACAATAAGGTACAATTAGGTCCAGGGAACAGAAATACATTCAACACAAGACAAAGAAAAATGGCAAAATGGGGACATTTATAGAGGGGGTACCGGAAGTGCCAGAGGAATGCTGGGAATTGTTGGTGAACTGGATGCTGGGAGCCATGATGTCATCAGAGGTAAGGACTAGGAGTAAGTGGGTAGGCGTGGTCAGAGACTTGTGGATTCAGGGTGGCGACGCTTCCTTGTTTCTAGGAAAACAAAGAGAGAGGTTAGTGCTCCGCCATTCCCATTTGGCATGTTGTTGCACGTTACGTCTTGGGTCCTTCCGCGGCTCCCTAAGCGCGTGTGCGTGACAGTAGGTAACGGGGTGTTCGACACCATCGACACTTTGGCTCAACACGGCACCCAGGCCTGTGTCCGAAGCATCGGTCTGGAGAAGAAAGGGTAGAGAGAAATCAGGAGTTTTCAGTATTGGTGCCATTGTCAGGGCCATCTTTAGGTCACTGAATGCCTGTTCCGTTTTACTGTCCCGTACCACGTATAAAGGAGCCCCTTTCTTTGTTAAATCAGTTAAGGGTGCTGCTCTCTCAGAGAAGCGAGGTACGAACCGGCGGTAATACCTGTCTAACCCTAAGAAGGCCTGCACCTGTCTCTTGGTACTCAGACAGGGCCATTCAAGGATGTCTTTGACTTTGGAGCATTGTGGTTTCACCTGCCTTCGCCCCACTAGGTAGCCTAAATATTTGGCCTCCATCAAACCAAAGAAACACTTGCGGGGATTAATACAGAGGCCGGCTTTCGCTAGCGTTGCAAGAACAGCATACACCTGCAAAATATGTTCCTCGCAGGTGCCGGAATAGATGATCACGTCATCCAGGTAGGCGGCACAATAGGACTGGTGGTGCCGAAGCACTCTGTCTACCAGACGTTGGAAGGTCGCTGGTGCCCCGTGCAGCCCGAATGGGAGGACCTTATGTTGTGATGTGAGATTTTACATATTATTTGATGAATATTTTTGTATGTCTTTATCTGATTTTTAGGCAAAGCAGTGTAATTTAGTGTTCACCCCCCCCCCCCCCCCCCCCCCCCCCCCCCCCCCCTTAGAAATGGGTCTGTTTGAAATTTAACGACAGGATTTGGGGGATGTGTGTTTTAAACCAGTTTGGCAAGTGTTTCCTTGCTAAAGTCATTTCTACCCCCGCAAATAGGCTAAGGTGTACTATAACATATGGTTTGGGGGCAGGTGTTAAGATGTTCTATTTCCCCCATTGGTCTGAAGTATGGCTGTTTGGAATTGGCTTGGTTCAGAAGCCTTTAAGTACCATGATGTGCTATTGGCTCTCGAGGTTGGACAGAACATCTATAAATGTATGTGTTTAACCTCAGTATCTCTCTCTTACCAACCAACATATGATGAAGAAGCATCTCTCTTGCTAACCTGAAGAGAACACAATGAACAGCACAGCTCAGCAGCCATTTTGAACAGACATGTGGCTGAAAGCTGAGCATCAATGATGCCTTAACTAGAGACATTTAAGTAACCAGAAGACTGTGTGCCACCTGAACTACATATCTTCATTTAATCAGGTTGTATGGTTGCCAATATTCAAATGTACTTTGCATTTTGTTATTATTTATGAATATTATCAATAATACTAATACATTGTTTAAACTGTAACTTAACTTCTGCTTGTCTTTTACTACATCCAATTGCCTAAGGTTATAGATATAGAAGGGAAGGTGGGGATAAGTTATATACAATAATACCTTATAAACAGTGGTAAGTCTGTGAGATTAGGCATTCTAAGGCTACATATTAATAATACAATAGGGGAAAGTAGAGCAATATATATTACTCTACCAAGACAAAACACCTTATATTGCCAATGTCCACTAGGGGTACTAAAGGCCGTTTTCTCTTTCGCGGATGCCGTTAAGGGAATTTGCCAGTACCCTTTGGTCATGTCAAGAGTAGTCAGGTAGTGAGCAGTACCCAAACGTTCAATAAGGTCATCCACCCTGGGCATAGGGTAGGCGTCGAACTTGGAGACCTGGTTAAGACGTCTGAAGTCATTGCAGAATCTCCAAGAGACATCTGACTTGGAAACGAGGATGATAGGACTGGACCAGGGGCTATGACTTTCCTCTATAATGTCCAAGTCCAGCATCCGTTGGATTTCCAAATCTACCTCCGCACGTTTTGCCTCTGGAAGGTGCCTCTGTGATGATGTTGTGCTCAATCACCGAGGTACGGCCGGGTGTCTTACTAACCACTTTGGGGACGGCTAGGATTGCCTGTTCCAGCTCCTGCTGTTGGTATGATGTCAAATCCTGACCAAGATTAAGAATCGTTTTGTCTGAGAAGAGGGAGAGGGATGTACCGGAGGTTGGGTGGTCGTCCTGGTCTCTCCATGGCTTTAACAAGTTCACATGATACACCCTCTCGCATGGTCAGCGGTTCGGTTGTCGGACCAAATAGTTGACCAGCCCTTTTCTCTCCTTAATCTCGTAAGGGCCCAGCCAATGGGCCAACAATTTGGAGTGGGAGGAGGGTACAAGCACCATCACCCGATCCCCAGGCTGGAATTCCCTGAGAACCGAGTTCTGATTATAACACAGCGCCTGCCTGAGCACGTATCATGTGGTCTTTTAAAAGTGGTCGGATTTTATTCAGTCTATCGCGCGGTTGCGCGATTTACTCCAAAATATTACTCGAAGGAAGAACCTCCGCTTCCCATCCTTCTTTCAGTATGTCCAAAAGTCCCCAGGGTTGGCGTCCATACTGAAGCTCAAAAGGGGAAAAGCCTGTGGATGCTTGGGGTACTTCCCGATAAGCAAAAAGCATGAGAGGCAAAAGCTGGTCCCAGTTCCTACCGTCCGCGCTGACTACCTTGCGTAGCATTTGTTTAAGCGTCTGATTAAAGCTCTCCACCAACCCGTCTGTTTGCGGGTGATAGACAGACGTCTTAAGATGCGTAATATGGAGTAACCTAGCCACTTCCCTGAACGTATCCGAAGTAAAGGGAGTACCTTGGTCCGTGAGGAATTCTTTGGGTATTCCCACTCTAGAAAAAAGGCGGACTAGTTGCTGTGCAATGTTTTTTGTATTGGCAGAGCGCAAGGGAACCGCCTCTGGGTACCGAGTCGCGTAATCAACCATGACTAATATATACTTATGGCCACAGCTCGAAGGCTCGAGGGGTCCCATTAGGTCGACTCCGATTCTTTCGAAGAGAATATCGACGAGGGGAATTGGTACGAGAGGAGCACGAGCCCTCCTAGATATCTGACGTATCTGACACTCCGGACAGGACTGACAGAAACGTTGGACCTCCTCGTTTATTCCGGGCTAATAGAAACGGAGTTTTATCCTCTCCAGAGTTTTCTCGCTCCTGAGATAGGCACCTAGGAGGTGGGCATGCGCTAGTTCACAAACCTCCCGCCGGCAGGTCTGCGGCACTAGCAACAACCTCCGCACCTCGCCTTCGTGAGTCGCGACTCGATACAACAGGTCATTATCCAAAACAAAGTAGGGCTCTGGTGGTAAGGGGTTGTCTGACAAATTGCCATCAATGGAAACAATAGCATTCCTAGCAAACTTAAGGGAATCATCATTCCACTGTTCACGTTTAAAGGAGGCCGGTGTGGATCGAAACTGGTGATCCATGCAGCCTAAAGGGTCGTCTGTTGCTGGGAAGTTATCGTTCACTCGGCTTGGGCCCTCAGCTTGTTTCCGGGTCAGGGTCTGACGCCTGGGAATCTTCCCCCCGGCGACCTATGTCATCACTGTTTGCCGCAGTGCACGGCGTAGGAGCCACGGGGAGGGCGTCCCGCCCACCCATAGCAAGACCCAAGTTGGCTACAGGACTGGTTTTCATTCTACCGCTTTTACTGTTCGACCAGTCATGTCCCAAAATCCCAGGGAAGGGGGGTTCAGGTAACACAGCGACCAACAGTTGGCTCATTTCCCCCTTCCAAGTAATATAGCATTTCGAAGACCGATACGCCCTGGTCTCTCCATGCACACAAGTAACTCTCATAGGTTGGTTTAACCACTGTCGCGGTAGAATATAATGGTGAGCTACAATGGTAATGTTGCTCTCGGTATCAAACAAAGCCATCACAGAATGCCCATTTACCAGTACCACTCCTACATTAGGGACTGCCAAGGGATTAGATAGAGCACAATACCTCTCAACCGCTGTCCAGCTACAGTCCATTGGCTCCATATTCAAGGGACAGGCAGGCAGGATGTGACCGACCTCGCCGCACTTGAAACAGCCGGCCGGCTTCTCTTGGAGCTTCACCGGAGCTTCCGCCGCGCAACAGGTGGGCTCGGGGTTAACGGCGCGTCCCTGTCGGGCCCAGTGAGCCGGCCTCTCCGGCCCCCTGGCTTGGTGTACCGCGAGCTGACGCTCCAAGACCTCTAGGAGGCCTTTCATGTCCTTATAGGGGTGTCGCCGGACCTGCTAGGCGAGATAATCTGGCATGGCATTGACTAAGCCTTCGCACGCCACCTGTTCAACTACAAGCTGTGCCTGGAGACCTTCTGGCCGTAGCCAGCGGCCCATCTTTCCCCAGAAGTCAAACGCCTGCGCTCGGGCAGGGCGATCCGGATCAAAATGCCAATGCCTCCACTCACTCGCCTGCTGGTCCGACGTAATGCCGTAGCGGCTACGGATCTCTGCCTTAAGGAGGTCATAACTCGCGGCCTCCTCCTCGGGGAGGTCGTGATAGGCCCGCTGCACGATTCCCTTCAGATACGGTGCCAGAGGTTCCGAGAGGCTGTCCTCTCGAAAATTCCTAAGTACGACTCTATGTCGTCCGCCTCCGAGAGGGGAACGATCGGAGGAGGCGGAGGCCGGGTGGGCTCCGGTCTTATCGCTTCCGCTGTATTCAGGCGAGCTTTGATCTCCTCTAGTTCTCGCTTTGTCGCGGCATGCTCAAGCTGCAGGGTCTGGAGCTGAGTCGCCAGGGTTGTCAGGACGGCGTTCAGGTCCTATCCTTCTGTCATTTTCAGATAGTTTTGTATCCTGCCGGCTACGCCACTGTAAAGAAACACAAACACAGCATAAAGGTTTGGGGTTTCCGGCCCCGTATACTGTACAGTTTGCAAAATAGTCAAAATGAATTTTCATAACAAATCATCAGACAACCAAGATGGCGTGGTGGGGAACATTTATAATGAGAGACCGGAATTGACAGAGGAATGCTGGGAAGGAACCGAAATGGACGCTGGGAGTCGTGACGTCATCAGGAGTTGACAGAGGGAAGGGAAAGAATGCGGAAGTGGCAATGTGTGGTCAGAGATTTGGAGCAGATTCATGGCGGCGGTGCTTCCTTCTCTCTGCAGGAACAAAGAGAGAGAGGTTAGTGCCCTGCCATTCCCTTTTGGCACGAGGTTTCACGCTATGTTTTGGGTCCTTCCGCGGCTCCCTATTCGCGCATGCGTGACAATATATATATATATATATATATATATATATATATATATATATATATATATATATATATATATATATATATATTTATTTATTATTGTATGTGTGATTTAGAAATCTACTTTATAAGCATTTTGTGGAATTTTGGCTATTGTGACCATCTATGGGAAATTGTCTTTGGTGACAAATAATTTATTAATTGTTTTGGGGACTTAGTTTTGTTCCTAGATTTTCTTAACTGTTGGGCTGTGTGCTTTCTTCCTAGTATTGTTACAGTTAGTTCAGCTTCTTTACTTTTTATCGTCTTTTTTTCTTGTATTTCAGCTTGGCTATCTTTTTAATGATTTCATGTTTTACATGATTTGTTTAAAAGTATTTATTTTTCAGTTTAAGTTTTGTTTGTTACAATTAAGTGTTGTAAGTTTTTCTAATAAATATATGACTTAATTTTCCTATTACTGTAATGTTGATGTATCATTAAAGTTAAAGTTTCGTTTATTGTATAAGTGTTTGTATAATTCATTTTAAGGGTGATGGTAGATATCTTCTTTGCTAGAGTCTAATTTAGTCCGTTCTGTGCTCTGAAGGCAATCATGCCATATATTACTTCCTGTTGATCATCCCCACCTAAACTTAAACATGATTCTGACCTGTGAGTTGCTTGATAATATGACTCGGACTTAAGATAAAGAACATGCAAAGTTTCATGTTATCGTGTATCAATTATTATTTTTCTAATGCCATTCTTTTAATTTAAATTCTGTTAATATACTCTTAAATGCCCATGATTATCAGTTTTGATTATTTTCAGTTTAATGTACACTATACTGCAAAGAATTATATGGCCATCTCAAAGATCTGAGGGTCAAGAATCACTGACACAATAACAAAATTCCCAAACTTTGTCATTTCAAAGTTTATAAAGAGTCACTCTTGCTAGAGAGTTGGCCCCAAACACTGGTTAATGTGTCATTGTTCTAACTAATGAACCTTTTCAGCAGTGGCACATGTTGCCTGTCTGCTCTGTTGCATGTCAGCTGACCCTCTTTCACACTGCTCCTTGCTAACCATAATCCACATGCTCCTGTGCGGATTCAAGTCACCCACGGTGGGTGTGAGTCTGATGCACAGTCTGCTTGTTTTCTCATCACAAGGAACTGCCAATCCAATTTGAGGATTTATCCCACCACCAAGCCATGCGGAGAGATGCTGGAGAGAACAGTGTCATAAGAGTTTTATCGTACACTGTAAGTGATATCCCGTAAGTGCTGTGCAAAGTGACTAGAGCTTTGGCCAAAGTTAAAGACCCTTCATTTCCTCACAACTGATCATTTTTTAGAAAGGCTGACAAGTTCCAGAATGCTACCTGAGTCACATCAGTTATACAATGTTTAGATTTCTAAGACATTTAGTGTAAACTAAGTGATAGCAGAGTTAAGATTTCTTTAACTGTTTAATTCATTTGCTGCATGCCAGTGGAGAGTTTGCACTCACCAACCTTGTGCTGTTTCAGTGTATCATTGTAACTTTGATTTGTTTCATGGGAGATAAGAATATACTGTATTGCCTACTGAAAAAGAAACATTATACAAGCTAAGCGCTGCCAAAGGTATATAGTAAAATCCATCATCTGGCATGTAATATATTTTTGCAATGTTAGGTGCAGTATTGCAGTGACATGCACAGACCTTTTGATGAGCAGTAGTTTAAAAAGGGAGAAGTGACACTTTACGAGATTGGATTTGTTACATTTTAATCCTGGTCACAGATTAGCGCCTATTTTATTTCGGTGTTTTAAATTTCACCAGTAACGTGTGTGCAGTACCAGAGGCAATATATTCTTTATAGCCTTGTCAAAAATATTTGTCTGTAATTGCTGATTTTGTAAGCATATTGTAACAGATAGCGGCACTGTCGACCCCATGAACCCTCAGATCAGACGTCAGACACCAGATAAAAGTCCAATATGACTTTATTTTATAATAATTATGTGCACCAAGCACACTCCACTATACTCATAAATAACACAATAATAAATCAATAATCAATCAATCCTCCACTCCCAGACGCGTTGCCACCCTTCCACCCAGCTCAGCTCCACGCTCTGGTCTCTCACAGTCCTTTATATAGTCCGTGACCCGGAAGCGTTTCTCTATCTCTGTCCATGTGACCATGAACACTTCCGGGTCAGATAAAAGCTCCTTCTCTTCAACCCCGAAGTGTGTCATTCGCTCTGTCACCGTGACTAAGACGCATTTCCGGGTTATAGGTGAAACAAAAGTCTCTGGGCCTTCCTGCAGCGTCCCCTGGAGGTTCCCATGGTATCCAGCAGGGCTGTGATGAAAAACTCCACTGTCCATGATGCCCTGCTGGAACTCGGGGCACCTCTATGTTGCAGGCAGGGCTCCACCTGGCGGCTTGGGGGTATTGGCCGGGATGAACGGCCGGCCATATTCCACAATATCAAGAAAACATGTTACTGCCACATGCTGCACGTATACTTTATTTTACTAGAATTACACTTCTTAACAAGACAAAAAAGCAAATACAGCAATTCCCATCTAGTTACATGAAATACCAAACACAACACCAAAAACTCACATAGTACCACTTAACCTAAATGCTATGCATGAACATTTTCATTTTATTCCAGAATGATGTTAAGGAACACCATCAATGCATGATTCTACACAATGAATGCCATTTTTCTGTTGCCACACTTACCCTGCACTTTTTTAGAACTTCAGAACTGCATTATTTCAGAATATTTTATAATTATACCATGGCAATTCTGTTATTATAAACTTAAATGTTTAACTTAATTGTGTCTACTACTTTGTTCACGTCCAACCCATTGTATGTGGCTGTCATTAATGGAAAGAAAATGTATAAGTAACAGCAAACCTCACCTATACTACTTAATATGAACAAGTACTTTTATAATCCGTTATTTTTACCACAGTTTTTATATTTTGTTTTTTGACAAATGCCTTTGGTATTTCTATATACTTTTGTTTATTAGGTATGATCATGGTTAAATAAAGAGCAGGACCCAATTGTGAATCAGAGCTGTTAGCAATGAATATAAAAAACAAAAAAAAAGGCTGAAAGTTGCAGTGCTTTAGTTCAGCTGAACCTACCTATATATTTGTGATGGGCAGAACAGTGTAATCAACTCTCTCTGATTGTTCATAGTGGCAGTGAGAGTTCTGGCAATGCCTTCATCCATTTACCTCGTTGAGCTAGCATTTGGTCATGGAGGGATGATCACAAGGCCCTAGTGTTCACAAATAAGTAATAAAATGTTATTTTTGCAAAAGCAATACATTCTAAATGATGGAGGATTGAGGAAATAATTTTTTAATAAATAAATATGCAAAATTCTGGAATGAAATTATTTTAAAATGAGAGTTGATTATGTAACTATACACTGAAGCAGGCAGCATGGTGGTGTACTGGTAGCAGAAAGGAAGCTGAGGTTCATACCCTAATCATCCCTTAATGGAGTTTGCATGTTCTCTCTTTGTCCTTGTGGGTTCCATCTGGTTGCTCTGGTTTGCCACAACAGTTTAAAGACATGCAGGCTGGGTAGATTGGCAAAGCTAAATTCACCCACGGGTGTGTCTGTGTGTGTGTTCACCCTGTGATGGACTGGTAGCCTATTTAGGTTACTGTTCCTGCCTTGTGCCCTGTGCTTGCTGGGATAGTCTTCAGCTTCTCTGTGACTCTACTCAGGATATAGTGGATTTGGAAAATGGATGGAAACTCTAAAGTGACATTGCCTATTGAAATATATTTTCTTTGAATACTGCGCATATTAGACACATATCCTTGATTATTTAAAGTGCCAGTCTAGTCACTGTTAGTAAGAATTGTTTTGTCTGAGAAAGTCTATTCTTAGCTTAGATATTAGTATACATCATCACTATTGGATTAACTATAGATAGCAGTGAAAATGTGAGCACTTTTTTACTCAAGTTTTGTCAAATATGACTGGACTTGACTTGCTTGAATGTAATGTTTCTAACATTGTGTTGTGTGACCAAATAAAATTTCTCCCTCTGTCATCAGTTGATCTTGGTCAGTTCTCATAATACACTATGCTAAATATGAAAAATCTGGGTTTAATTTTTAATTGTGAACTTAGTCTTGACAAACAAATTAGCTCCAATGTAAAGGATGTTTAGATAACCATAATTCGTTATCTTTAGGTTTGAGTCAGTCTTCTATTGCTCATTTGCAATTAATTATCTACACTACTCACTAGCACAAAGAAAAGAGAGCTTACCACTGTAGTTCTAGCTGCCCTTCACTGGCTTCCTGTTTCTTGTTGTGTTCATTTTAAGATTTTTTTTTAATGCACTACATGGACTGGCTACTTCATCAATTCCTAATTTGATTATACCTTATTATCCACGCACCTGATGAGCACATGTTGGCATTTTCACGGTTACATCTAAAAACAGAGGGTGATCAAGCTTTTACTTGTGTGTAGCACCCAAGTTATGGAACACATTATCTCTTGTCATCAGATCAGACTCATCATTTATGCTTTTTAAATCTTCATTGAAAATCTGTATATTTTCTTTGGCTTATAAATGATTTCTTAATATGTTATTTTATCAGTGTGTGTATATTTTACCTGTGTTGCATTATTTTATTTTATTGTTTTCTTAACTCGTATACTCCTGTACAGCACTTTGGTCAACCTTGGTTATTTTAAAATGTGCTTTATGAATAAAACTTCCTAACTTACTTTCTTTCTTAATAACTTGAGACTTCCCTTGAAATTTGAAAGTCAGGACTTGAAACTTGTATATGTAGAACATAGTCCCATCTCTGCTCTAAATTATACAACATTTAACAATTTGGACAAAGCTAAGTGTGAAGTTCTTCACAGACTATTATGCTATTAATATATCTACATCCCTTAAACAACACTTCTCAAAACACTTTCTACTTTTTCCTGCAAGTAAAAAAAATCTAATTAGCTTTCTTAATCTTCCCATACTATCTTCTAGGAAATAGTTTTCTTTAGCTTTAATAAAGAGATGGAAGGTATCTCATTATAGTACTGTTTATAAAACCGAGCACATCTAGCCAATCAGATAAAGTTGGGGCCATGTTCTTTCAATTAGATTTTCATATAAAAATAAGTTCTTTCTTAATCTGTACAACCACGATGTACATTAGCTCCACTAAAACTTCTGAAAACATAACTGGAAAAAGGGGTGATGGTTTCAAACACAGACTCCTATGAGTTATATCTACTTAGATACAAATTCCTTAGAGTGTTACTGCCTAATGACCTTACATTATGGTAAAATGTTACACTGATAGTAAGTCAACAACTAACTGAACATGATTTACCCTTGGTAATCCCTGAATGATTACTTCACACTAGCTCCCATTTTCCCTCTCTATTGTTGTGTACGAAAAGGGGTATCTGAATATACTATAAAAGTATTAAATATGAAGGGGCTGTAATTCTCACAGCTGGTGCAAGTAACTTCTTCTCCATGATATACTGTGGGGTCCTGTTCTCTGTACAGACAGTAGGAGGCTATCTTTCAGTATAACAAACACAACAAGAGAGCTATTTTTGGTCAAGCATGTATTTGGACTTTAGACTGCTAGTACTCATTGTACAGAGGCTAATTTCTTACAAAAATAAAAAGAGAACATGTAACGCAATTTGGTTTTTTTGGACATGTAATTTTGATTAATTTTTATTAAGCAATCTTATTTTGTCTGTTACCATTAGTAAGTTTTTTTTTTTTTTGTCATCTACTCTGTGATATTTCAGCATAAAATTGCATGTTTCATCCATGCAATTCATTATAATGAAACCAGAGTGGGGAATAACACTTGACAGCTTGCCTGGTTTTTAAAGGCTTTATAAGGTTGGGATGTACTGTTAAATAAATAAATAAATAAATAAAATTGCACAAATGTTACTACACCATTAAATTTTTTTTTAAAATGATAACCTCTGTTACCTTTTCAAGTGATTTGTTTTCTTCGTCATATTGACGCAGTGAGGTTAAAACTGAAGTATGCGTGATTAATTAGTTTTTACATGAACAGAGAAGCACAGCTAATGAGCAGGAAAAATCAGAGCTTCAAAGCCGATCCTAATTTTAATTCACATAATATACTGCCCATTCTGTCACCCCTTCAAAGTAGTACAGAACATTTATTTAGTGTAAAAAACATGCTTTTAATATGAGTCTTGTCATTTATAAATCTTTATATAAATTATGATATGACATGTACATACTTTATTTATGACTCCTGTCAAGAACAAGCTACGCAGCATCTTGATCTTACCAGCAACATGGAATGGCTGGATCATAGAGAAAGCAGCTAATGTGTTAAACTAAATGAATATGTGAATTAAAATATGGTTTTATAATGAACACATACTACTTTTTATACTTCTCAAATGCTTTCATTTATTAATAAATATTTACTAGTATTAGGCTTCATGTTGATGCAGCTCTCTTCTTTATTATTCTGGTTTGGTTTCAGTTAATATGTAAAATCTATTAAGTCAAACTCTGTCCATTTATCCATCCATCCAATTGGATGAATCCTGCTTTCAATTATACAACCGTATAGAGCTGGAGCCTATCTCTGGAACATCAGGCACAAGTCACAAATCAGTACACCACGATTAAACATTTAAAATCTTATACATAGGTGTAATGTCTACACAGTTACCCTGTTTTATAACACAGTTTGGCATACTTCAAAAATATGTATGGCTGTTTGATATAAGTATCTCTAAGGAATGACAAAGATTTACTTTAAACAAATTTTATCAGGCCAACAGGTATATTTTCTGTTGTAGTTTAATACTGTCTTGCATGCTTCACTGTGTCAAATTGGTATCACCCTTAATACATACTGTAATTCTCATTGTTTTTCCTTCTTTTAGTCATTGTCTATAAAGCACATGCTTTCTTTCTTTGCAGCAATTTAAATGTGAGGCAGCCTTGTCTAAAACACTGGTACTTGACTTCATTGTTTGGTAATGAATGAAGTTTCTCCAATGAAAAGTTATGTGGTGCATCCAGCTGGGGGCACATGCTCCCTGGGAATATGTTCATTAGAGATTGCAGCTTTTACTAGACTTACAAAAGTCTATATAATAATAATAAAATAAAATATTATATCCTTCCCAACTCAAGGGTGGAGTGCCCTCTCAGGGTTGGGAGCGAGATCCTGCCCCAAGTGGAGGAGTTCAAGTATCTCGGGGTCTTGTTCACGAATGGAAGAATGGAGCGTGAGATCGACAGGCGGATCGGTGCGGCGTCCGCAGTGATGCGGGCTCTGCATCGGTCTGTCGTGGTGAAAAAGGAGCTGAGCCGCAAGGCGAAGCTCTCAATTTACCAGTCGATCTATGTTCCTACCCTCACCTATGGTCATGAGATATGGGTAGTGACCGAAAGAACGAGATCGCGAATAAAAGCGGCTGAAATGAGTTTCCTCCGCAGGGTGTCTGGGCTCTCCCTTAAAGACAGGGTGAGAAGCTCAATCATCCGGGAGGGGCTCAGAGTAGAGCCGCTGCTCCTCCGCATCGAGAGGAGTCAGATGAGGTGGCTCGGGCATCTGATCAGGATGCCTCCTGGACGCCTCCCTGGTGAAGTATTCCGGGCATGTCCAACTGGGAGGAGGTCCCGGGGAAGACCCAGGACACGCTGGAGGGACTATGTCTCCTGGCTGGCCTGGGAACGCCTCGGGATTCTCCCGGAAGAACTGCTCAAGCTGCTGCCCCCGCGACCTGACCTCGGATAAGCGGAAGAGGATGGATGGATGGATCCTTCCCTAGTTTTATAGCTGTGAATCTAAGACGAAAAAAGAAAAAAAATAACACTAAAGAAGGGATACATTTAGCTTCTTTTAATATCAGCTTAGGCGCTCACAATCAGTGGCGTAGCCAGCTTGTCCCTGTGCAGCGCCCTGAGGTGGGCCCCTCCTGTCTAACATAACTGTTAGTATTTTATTCACAACTAGATCTTAAGGGCCGGCTGGGCAGTGGTGTCTGCAACCGCGACACTATCAGATGACATGCTGGTGACAAACAAACTGACTCTCCAAATGGAATTTGTAATAACTTTTTTAATCGCTTTATTACAGCAGCTGTAAGTTAGCAAAAATAAAGTAAATTGTGGGAATGGAATGTGGGAGGTGTGAGTAGTAGTACATAAAAATATGTAAGATGTGGACCCACTTGCTTTTCCAAGACAACTTTGTGAAGGCAGATGATTAAAATGTAACAAATTAAAATGACAACACTGGCTGACATGATACTACTACACAATTGACCTGTTCTACACAAGTTCTGAGAACATGGACATCATAAAGTGAGGTGTCAATGGTTCCAAGAAATTTGCCTTAATTGCTTTGTCGTATATATTGCTTGTTTTTCTTTAGGACTTTCTGCATTTTTAACGATTTTAGCAGATAGCACCTGATCTGTAGCCGTTGTATTGCTACTTCCAGACTCAGTAGTTGCAACCATTTCACTCACTGCACTGTCTGCATAACCTGCTTGTGACCATTGCAACGATTCAACATCAATCAGCATTCTCACTTACCACCGCTGGCACTTGCTCAGTTTTGAGAAAGGTACAAATCTTGGTAGGCTTAGCGTTTGTTAATTTCTGTTGCAGGCGTGCCTTACGTTTAGCAGCACCACTCTTATAATGTTTGCCGGATTCGCTGCTACTGGCCAACATGGTGTTGTTTGGCGAGAGTATATAAAGCTTCAAATTATTCAAATATTCAGTGTTTGCCGACAAATGGGGACCATAAGTTAACAACAGAATTGCTTTGGTTTACCATTTACGAGTTTGAACTTCGAAAACTGTCGACATTAAATCAAAGTACAAATCAAACTTCTTCCGTTCACGTCCGCTACGGCATGCCAAAGGTCGCCAGATTTGGGAATGTGCACTTCTCTGTAAGGCGGGCTAGGGCATGTTGTGCCTCTGATTAGGCTCTGAGCCTCCGAACTCCCGAAGTATAAATTTGTGTAAACTGTATGCCTGCCGTATACATAATATCATCATGGGTTTGATTGGACTTGCCTGGAGACAGTGCAAACATGTCACTGAAACTGACAATTATTAATGCAATCAAGTGTGCAAGTGATTTAAGTTTTTCATTGTTTTTTAATCTATGCCCTTGTGCTTTGCACAATCTGCACAATCCATTGCTATGCCACAGCTCACAATAATAAAATGTTTGGCAAAAGCATGCAGTCATGGTTTGCATGTTTTAGATACAGGTAAAATTCCGTTACAACGAACTGCCAGGGACCTAAAAAATATTTCGTTGTAATGAAAATTTCGTTGTAATGAGATTCTGTATTTGTTGCTATAGTGCTTTCTTTAACTTGCAACCAGGCGTTTGCAATTATTTCAATAGCTTCTTTTGCATTCATTTTAATCTTCATCTGTCTACAAGTTATGCTGACGAGAATTTTTCTCAGCATTTCCTTGCAATAATACACTTTCAGGGTGCCGATGATGCCCAAACCCAATGGCTGAAGCACTGCTGTGCAATTGGGTGTGAGGAATTCAATGCAAACATTATCTAAATGCGGAAGCCTGTTGTGGGCAGCACAGTTATCAATCAGAAGCCGAATCATCCTTTTCTTCTTCTTCATATTGTGAGATTTCTGAACTCTTTTGGGATCTCCCCCACCCAATGGGAACGTCACACTGGAGTGCGTCCTGAAGCGTGATTGCTGCGTCTGTGGAAGATTGTTTTTCCGTTACCAGGGCAGGGCAACCACATACTCACAACGCTGCAGTTAGGTGCCATAGAAGCAAATCCTAAAAGATCAGGGTCGCGCTATAAGTCCCTGTCTTGTACCGCAAAACATGAGGCATAGTCTCAGTACTTTAGCAAAACCAGCTTTATTCAGCTTGAAATAGGAACAGCATGGTTATTTATTGTAGCAGGATCTGCCACTCTCCTATACACAGACACAGCAGACAGGCAGGGTCATGGCCAGGTTAGTTACAACATTAGAACACTCTAGACGAGAACAGGCCATTTAGCCGAACAAAGCCCGCCAGTCCTATCCACTTATTTCTTCCAAAAAAACATCAAGTTGAGTTTTGAAAGTCCCCAACGTCTTACTGTCTACCACACTACTTGGTAGCTTATTCCAAGTGTCTGTTGTTCTTTGTGTAAAGAAAAACTTCCTAATGTTTGTCCGAAATTTACCCTTAACAAGTTTCCAACAGTGTCCCCGTGTTCTTGATGAACTCATTTTAAAATAACAGTCTCGATCCACTGTGCTAATTCCCTTCATAATTTTAAACACTTCAATCATGTCACCTTTTAATCTTCTTTTGCTTAAACTGTAAAGGCTCAGCTCTTTTAACCTTTCCTCATAATTCAACCCCTGTAGCCCTGGAATCTGCCTAGTTGCTCTTCTCTGGACCTTTTCTAGCGCTGCTATGTCGTTTTTGTAGCCTGGAGGCCAAAACTGCACACAGTACTCAAGATGAAGCCTTATCAGTGGATTATAAAGGTTGAGCATAACCTCCTTGGACTTGTACTCCACACATCGTGCTATTTAAACTAACATTCTGTTAGCCTTCTTAATGGCTTCTGAACACTGTCAGGAAGTCGATAGCTTAGAGTCCACTATGACTCCTAAATCCTTCTCATAAGGTGTACTCTCGATTTTCTGACCACCCATTGTGTATTCAAACCTAACATTTTTACTTCCTATGTGTAATACTTTACATTTACTGACATTAAATTTCATCTGCCACAAATCTGCCCAAGCCTGTATGCTATCCAAGTCCTTCTGTAATGATATAATGGATTCCAAATTATCTGCTAATCCACCTATCTTGAAATCATCTGCAAACTTAACCAGCTTGTTACTTATATTTCTATCTAAATCATTTATACTGTACATATTAAAAATAGCAGCAGCCCTAGCACTGACCCCTGTGGAACACCACTCTTAACATTGGTCAGTTCTGATGAGGTTCCTCGCACCATCACCCTCTGCTTCCTGTGTCTGAGACAATTCTGCACCCATCTAAAAACATCACCCTGAACTCCCACTTCTTTTAATTTGATGCCTAACCTCTCATGTGACACCTTATCAAATGATTTCTGAAAGTCCAGATAAATCATATCATATGCTCCACTTTGATCGTATCCTTTTGTTGCCTCCTCATACAATTCCACCATGTTAGTAAAACACGACCTCCCTCTTCTGAACCCATGCTGACTGTTCAAAATAACTCCTGTCCTTGCCAGGTGTTGCTCAATCTTATCCTTAATAATTCCTCCCATTAATTTTCCTGTGATGCATGTTAAGCCTACTGGCCTATAGTTGCTCGGATCAGCCCTGTCACCCTCTTTATATAATGGGATGATATTTGCCATTTTCCAGTCCTTCGGAATCTCTCCAGCGCGCAGTACTTCCTAAAAATATGTGTCAAGGGTTTATATATGTACTCACTAGCCTCCTTAAGAACTTGAGGGTAAATATTATCTGGTCCTGGTGATTTGTTTGATTTCATCTTATTTAATCTGAGCAGAACTTCTCCCTCTACAATTTCCAAATCCCTCAGTACCTCCTTAGTAGTCCCTGTTACCTCTGGGAGGTTATCCACTTGCTCACTTGTAAACACCTCAGAAAAATGTAAGTTTAGGGCATCCGCTATTTCACTGTCTGTATCTTTTAATACCCCTATACTATTTCTGATGCACTTGACCTCCTCCTTGACTGTTCTTTTACTACTAAAATTCTGAAAGAATCTCTTAGGGTCGTCTTTCGCCTTATCTGCTATATTCCTCTCCAACTGTCTTTTAGCGTCCTTGATATCCTTCTTGATGGTTGCCCTCATGTTCTCATACGCTCTACAATTTGCTTTGCAGTCATTAGTCTTATATGCCTTATAAAGTAGTTTTTTCCTTTGCAACTTCTTTTTTAAATCTTTAGTAATTCACAGTGGGTTTTTTTTTAGTTTACTATTAATTCCAAATTTAGCTATGTATCTGTCCTGCATTACATGTAAAACATTTTTAAACCTGTTCCACTGCTCCTCGACTGTATCTACACTTAAAAGCTTATCCCAGTGTATCCTACTTAGACATTGTCGCGTCTGCTCAAAATTAGCCCTACCAAAGTTCAAGTAATACTGTTCCCTGCATCACCCATCGAGATCTTTTCTGTTTGCTTTGGTGAAGAGCTGCCCCAGCACTGTGAGCCTGCTGTTGCCCCGGCAACAGATAAACAGTCTTCCACAGACATGGTGATTGCACTTCGAGACGCTCTTCGGTGTGTTGTCCAGTTGGAAGAGGTCCCAAGAGAGATTAGAAACCTCACATTTTCTTGAATGAGTGCCGCATTAATAGGAATGTTTCTTGAACGAGCATCACTGAACCACATAAAAATGGCTTTTTCAGCATCTTCAAATGCAGCAGTTCACATACATTTGCAACCCGAGATTTTTCTTCTTTTTTTGCTCAGTCTTTCAAGAAAGTTGACAGTGTCAATAGAGAAATTCCGAATTCACTGGCAACGTCTTTTTTCTTTTTGCCGCAATCGAGAGGTGCAAAAATTTTATTTATCGTTTATCGTTTTTTCGTGTCTGCTGTTTCTATAGGAGGGTGATAATGAGTTAAATTCCAATGGATGTCTTTCAAATGTTGACGAGCAATATGCAAAAGGTATCACTGAAAACCACCGAAAACAAAAACTGCAAAAAAACAGTACGAGGAAAGTCCGAAGAAAGAAAAAAAAAATTAATATGTTTCAGTTTGGGGATCATTGTGCACAACTGAGCTGCAACCACAGAACTAACTGCTCTGTGGATGATTCATTCAAACATTTCAAGGTCACTTCGTTGTAATGAGAGTATCCGCTGAATGTACTTTGTAGTAATGAGATTTCTATAAACTCGTGTCATATGGGGAAACTGTCGGGACCATAAAAATACTTCGTTGTAATGAAAATTTTGTTGTAAAGATATTCGTTGTAATGGAATTTTGCCTGTATTTTTAACTGTGTCGAATCATGACCTTAGTTTTGAGTAAAATCATGTGATATTGGATTAATAAATCTCATACTGTGAAAAAAAAAAACTATATAATTTACTCCATAAATGTGAGGTAACAATTTGAAATGTTTGTTTGGGTAGATTTCACCCCATATTGTGAGATTTAAGAGCTATGAAATTGAGTTACATATATATAACATTTTCCCATACACTACACAACTAATTACTGTACATAGAAATTTTGAGTTGCAATAACTCTTAATCATGAATAGACAATTTTTTTATCTAACTAATAATAATTATGAATTAGTCAACATTACTACTTATCCATTACTTATTTAGAGCGGGTTAGCTTTACTTATATACATATATACTGAAAAGCAGAAGCCAAAATTCATCATGTCAATCTTTATTGAACATATGACATGAATGATAAGCTGAATAAACTTAAGTTTTATATATGAAATAAGATTATGTGTGTGTTTATGTGCTTGTGTGTGATTGTGTATGTGCAAGGAATGTATTGTGTGTGTATGTGTTTCTGAGTGTATTGTGCTATTTAAACGGTGTTACTCATCTCTCTCTGTAACAAGTATAGATAAGTGTGTGTGTGGGATGCTTTTTAAACAATGTTGTCCCTCTCTACCTATATCAGGTATCAATGAGCAATTGTGTGTGTGTGTGTGTTTGTTTGTGTATGAGTGAGTGCATGTGTTTTTGAGTGTCTGCAAGTGATGTTTTGTATATGTGTGTTTGAGTGTGTTGTGCTGTTTAAATGGTGTTGCATATCTCTCCTGGTGGCGACAACGAATAAGCGTATATGTGTGTGCATGTGTGTGTGAGTGAGTTGTGCTATTTTTACAGTGCTGTCTCTTGTTCCCTGTAACAGGTATGAACAGAAAATGAAAACTGAAAAAAGCAACACTGTGACAATCAGAAGTCGCTTCTGCTGCAATGAACATGTTCCTGACAAGATGCTAAGATCTAAATATGTTAACAAGCCCAAAAATGTCAGATCGTCTTCCAACATTACATTAAGCCAAATTAAAAAAAAAGGTAGGGCAAGGAAACAGTCCATGTGTCCTACACAACAGTTCATTCCATAGACTTACTTTTGAGCCTATAGAACTTTTTAAGCAGCTTTGCTCCATCAAGTTCTGGAATACTTCAAATGTGTACTTGAGATTCCTGAGGTACTCAAGGTTGAGGGCATAGATCATGCCCATCAACAGAATACATGCCTTGGTTATGTTTCCGTGTCTATTCAGTACTTGGATACCCTCTATCACAACACACATGTTTACTGGATCGTCCTCAGCCATGGGATTGTAGATCACAAGCACCTTCATAGTTTGGTTCATGACCACAAGACTTGTGCCAGGGAACAACGACGGGGTACTAATCTCTCTTTCTTTGTTCCCTCAGGAAGAAGGAAGCAGCACCGCCATGAATACACCCAGACTCGCTAAACCACAAGACACTTCTGGGTTCTCTATCTGATGATGTCACTACCATCCATCTACCACCGCGGCTCCTTCCCAGCATTCCATGTCCACTTCCGTTCCCACCACATTCCGTTCCCAACCCACGACTGTTGTTTGATTGATGTTGATTGGTATATGTGCAAACTGACCGTGAATTTAAAGGACTGTGTTACAGTATACGGGGATGGAAACCCCAAACCTTTATCATTTCTTGTGTGTTTCTTTTACAATTGTTAAGAACAGAAATAGAAAGAATGCCTAACAGCCACCACTGGAATACCTGACTTCTCAACTGAACCATTCCAATTTTCATGATTAATATGTCCCCTTGTTTGTATCTTTCATGCACTTCTTGAAGTTATTGTGGGTCAAACAAATAAACCATCAATATCAAACATAAACTTCTTAGTGTTCCCCCATTCCATGTTCTTTGACTAAAGTGTAGGTAATCAGAATGGTTTGTTACACTAACCAAATGATAATACATTGCCAGCATGCTATCAACATATGTGCTGTCAGTCTGTGTTTTTCTACAAAGTGGACCGTGCCATACTTCCCCAAACACACACACAGTTACACTATGGCCACATGAGCTACAGAAAAGAGAAGCAACAGCCATTGCATCACCAACTAGGTGGAACAAAAATAGGTGAGAGGTCTATTTTATGCAAATACTGAGTGATGCAAAATGGGCAATAAACCTCAAATTAAAAAAATCACCAAACAACATACCTGGCTGGCTTGTAAGAGCTCTTTTCTTGGTGTTCCTCAAGGACAATAGACAACAGCATCCCTCTTCCTCTCTACACTCAATGACTGCAAGGATGCAAGTTATAAGACACTGATCCACTTGGCACTATAGCACAAACAAACCATTATGGCCTAGAGACATTCATCCCTGAGAGGCAAACCTGTCATAACCTTTTAATGATTGAAAAAAGTAAAATAAAAGTATACCTCATTTGCATAGCTCAGAAGTGTAAGCATCCTGGTACCAGCAGCTAATCCTTTCAGCATGAATGGCTCTTCCATGGCTACTGTTGTGATGCATCGGAACTCCTCTTTGATCTAGTGAATAAGTAAATGGACAACAAGAAAACAACAACTTTCTCAATGATGGTCACCAATTCTAAAAGGTCTGAAAGAGTTTTTAATTGCATAAAAATAAATGATCTTACTTGAGCCTCATTGAATAATGCCGGCCACCTCTCTTTGAGGGCACTAACAGCTGGGCTGAGGGTCACCACCTCTACTCTTTGAACTGAAAAGGTTTTGGACATTTTTTCTGTGGGTACCTTTACATTGTTCTTTTTAATTTCATTAAGTAACTGAAGCCTCTCCTTATCCAGCTTGTCCTGATTGGGGATCAACATGGTGTGGTGGGAGATAATTTACTTCTGCTCTCTTTGGCCTTTTAACATTTTTGGCTGGGGCTGCGTTCGTCAGTACCTTTCTCTTCAATGGTTCATTTTCTATTTCAGGGTAGGTACATTTCTGGATCTCGGCTTGGCCCAATAATTATGCATCTTGTACTTGTGTGATTTTTTTAAAATTCAGTTTTTATTCAGATTTATTCTTGAATAAAAGCACACTTGTTTTGTTGATATGTTGGAGACTCATATCAAATGTATGTTTTTATTATATAATAGTAACAATAATAGCAGCCCACCACTCAAAGTGCTAAATGCGGGAAGGACCTGGGATCAAACCAGCAACATCTTGAAGCAGCAGTTCTTACCCCGCACTAGTTTTCACACATTGATAGCAACATGTAAATTGAACAATTTTTTTTTCAGTTTTATTCTTTAAAAAAAGCACATTTGTTTTGTTATGCCTTTTGTGAAAGTGTTTATTTGATATTTGGACTTCAGTCTTCAGACATTTTATCGTTATTACTATAACATATGAAAAAATTTTCTGTTTTAGCAATGTGTTCCACATTTCTTGCCTTACAAGAAATGTCATCCTACATTTACACAGATCGTTGTAGACAGAACACACATAAAATGTATGTATTTCAAATAATGATATACTATTTTCCTATATAATTCCAGACAACTCACTCCCAGATAAACAGACTTTAGCTATTAGAATTTTGTGTCTGACTTCAGCTGCCTCGGTGGGGGATGGGAAAGCAGGCGGCGTGCCTGCAGCTGATTGACACTTTTACAAAACAAAGGCGCTATCAGTGTAAAATTAACACAGTGATGAGGAGGTGTGAGTAAAATTAAGGTGGCCCAGCATTCCAAATATTTTTGCAGGTTTCAAGGATTATAGTTTTAATGATAAACTAACCAACTGAACATCTTATGATATTTAGCCAAAAAAGCTGAACGTTTTCATTATAAAACACTAACGGCTAACAAACACGAGCGAGTTAGCAAATGACACGATTTTTAAACATTCAGTAAAACGGCTCTACTAAGCCTAATGACACAATTCTGCTTAAATATATTTTTATTAGTAACTAAACTACTGAAAAAACTTTATGATATTAAACTATAAAGTACTTACTGCAAAAAAAGCAGAACTACGTATCCCTCTCAAGATTTCACTAGCCTCCACCATCTCAAAATGGTGGAATAAACACGGCAACCAACACTGCGCTTGCACACAGGATTCCTTCGGATGCAAAGTTTGAAACAGGTTTCTTGAAAATATCACGAATATAGTTGAAAAATACTTAACATTGTTTTGTAAACCAGTAACATACCCAAATTGATTAAAAAAGCAAAATTTAATTAAGTAAAATTTACTACAGCCCAAAATCATTTTTATAGTGTATCACAGTGACACACTTCAAACATTTGATTATATGTGGCCATCTGTGGAAGAACAAGCCTTAGTTATACATTACAGTTGCATAACCCTTTCAAGCATTTTGTATTGATTTATAGGAAGGATTCATATTAATATTCCTTAAATCTGATTAAAGGAGAAAATAATCTATATATATAATTCACTAAGTCCACGGCAAGCAAGACGCACGCAAGACAGAGCCACACCTGCAACTCACAGAGCCCTGCCCACCAACAATTCACTAAGCAGCCGACCATGGCACGCACGACAGAGCCTGCCCACCAACTCTAAGATTCCTCCCATGTCCATTACCTTCACATTGTTTTCCTTTTATTTCTGATCCCATTCAACAACTATATGGCGACATCGACTTCTCAACGGTGACTCCGGAACAACTCAGTATGTGAGCTATATTAAGCAACACCAATGAAGACTCGCTACACCTTAATGAACAAGTACTGAAACTCATCCTTACCGACGAAGTAACTTTCACCAGCGTTGCCTCCATCATCACAGACGATCCTGCAGATCAAGTTTCATTCCCTGAAGAATTTCTTAACAGTCTTACTCCCACTGGCATGCCTCCGCATAAACTCAAAATTAAAATAGGTTCAGTCGTCATGCTTCTCAGAAACCTCATGCCAGCAAGAAGTCTCTGTGATGGTACTAGACTGACCGTTACCAGCATTCACCGCAATGTACTGGAGTGTAAAACTATCACAGCTCCTACCTCACAAACTGTCCTTATTCCCCAGATATCCCTGACCCCATCAGATTCAAATTTGGCTTTTACTTTTACACGCTGACAATTTCCTGTTAGATTGGCCTTTGCAATGACAATTAATAAGGCACAGGGCCAAACTTTTTACAATGGCAATTAATAAGGCACAGGGCCAAACTTTCAAAACGATATGCCTGCATCTGCCAAAACCAGTTTTCAGTCACGGACAATTGTATGTTGCTCTCTCCAGAGTTCCATCTTTTCATTCACTCAGTCGTATCCTCAAACCCACCCCATTTGGACAACTGTGTCATTCAGGAAGTGTTCACCCATCAATAAATAATTATGCGGCGTATGCTACGCCGCAGGTTGGCTAGTATTTGTATAAAACCAAGAACATATCTAATATTTACTTTCAAATGTAAGTGTTAATTTGAAATATTCCATTAAATGATAACACATACAGGTCTGACCTAGAAGTGGTGGGTTCTCAAAATAACATCCTCTGAACTCAAAAGAGCTTTGCCACACTGGGAATGATGTAACATCCTATCTCAACATTTCATTGTCAAATGGGTTTATATTGTAGGCTGATACAGCAACCCCCAAAAAGAGATGCATTCTAGAAAGAAAATCTCATAAATTGATTTTGTAGGTCCTGATTTTGTACGCAGAAATTTTAAAATTGATAATAAATACCTTAACAGAGTAGATCAAAAATATAGTTTTTTTTAAATATATAATGATAGTGCTTGAAGAAAATGTCCTTCACATATATTCCATTTATGAAATTAGGCTCCAGCTCTCTGTGACCTTGAGCAGGTAAATTAGGTTGTATTTCAGATGGGAAGAATGGGTTGGTGTCATTACCAATTACATTCTGCACACCAATAAGTAGGGCTAAAATTACAGCTAGAAAAAGCCATTCTATTATTTGCTTTTCATTAGGTAATGTGCACTTCATTGTATGTACTGCTAGATGATACTCCACCCATTTTCAACATGATAATGGTTATCTCAACTTCAGAAAGCATATGACTAGAATCAGCTCTTACTGGGATACCTGGCCAATGCATGATGGACTCATGCACATGTATCCTCTCTCTCATGCTTCCCTCTGTGTTGTGATTTATTTATTGTTGTAGATGTGAGATAGGCGCCACACAATCATTTATTCCACTCTTCTGCAAGTTTATTTCTTTTACTGCAGTACAGACTATGAACAGGGTCTCATCACTTGCATGCCCTGTAATACAGAATATATTTACATTTAAGTAGTAAAACATAAGAAATTGAAATATTATATGAAAAGAAAACTTAAAAGAAAACCCTCACCTTACAGCAGCCATCATAGAACTGAGATTGCACCCAATCACACTCACTGTTCCTTTGGAAACCCCCACCCACATGGCAGAGCCATTGATGCCAAACACCTCCCAGTTCTGTAATGGCACCATTTCCCAATGAAATAAATATATCCCTGGTCTTTTATTAGCCCGGACAAACTAATAAAAATAAAAAAAAAAACTATATACACAGGATGATCATAAATGGCATGCTAATTAACCCCTATTACACACAGACCCATATCATTTATGCATTCATTCATTTATTTGATAAACCTGCTTAATCCACCTTTAGGGTCATAAAAACCAGAGGCTATCCCAGCTACATCAACTACTGGGTAAGAAGGCCATTGTAAGGCACACTCATGTCCAGATCAAAACTCATTCATTCTGGAATGATCACTATTTATTGTAACACTAGCCATGTTAACTTTTGAAGACAAGTAATAGAATATATTTTAATACACATGATATCTCTTGCCCTACATGTACCTTCAGCAGCTTTCCTCTGTATCCTTGTGTGTCTGAACCTCTCTTGACCAGAGCTCCTACTCTCAAGTGGAATTTCTTTAAGCCTCCTTCTCAGACTGTCATTTTGAGTTCTCTTACTCACTTCCTGTTCACTTTTCTACTTCCCATCTTAGAAAGGCATGCTCCATATACCTTTGCTCCTTCTTGTGTGTTTAACACTTACTGTTCCTTTTTAAATCACATTACCAAAGTCTAACTGACCAATCACACCAAAGCCACTTTGATCAATCAGATTCATCTGAGGGACCAGACAAACACAGAGAGCTTAGTGTTTTATTATATAGAAGACTAGCTGTCCCTTGTGGCTGTGCCCATGTACTAGTGAAACAGGATATTGAGGAAGGCCATACAGTCAGACATTGGATATTATATAAATAGAGATGTATACATTTAAGACACGGGAGGAAAATGACATACCTGGAAAAATATTTATACTCCACACAGGCAGCACCAGGAGTGAGAATGAAACACAGAATCCTGGAGGTAAAAGGCAACAGTGCTAAACCCTGTGTCACCATTACAAAGCAGAATGTACTTTATGAAATAGTTGGAATGATATAGAAAAAAGCATTAAAACAATGCACTTGATGACTGTAGCAGAATATATATAAAAAGGTATTTCTTTTTAAATCCATTTATTTTATAAACCTGTTTATCCAGAGTAGGGGAAATTAAGAAGCTAGAGCCAATTCCAGCCTATCCCAATAAATAATAGTATTTAATAAATATTGTTCTCTTTAGAATTAATAGCTTGTCTTAAGTTTTTTTAGGAGTGTAAACTTATTTCCTGTTTTACTTTTTCAATTGCTGTAAGGTCTGAAGAGCGGGGGTGTAGTCAAAAACATCAAATGATACATTGTTTCCTGTGGCAACCAGGCCTTTTATCGTATTATCAAAAGGTGTTCTTTGCTATACGCCCAGCTACTGTGCTACCAAATTCTGCTCTTCTTTTTTTTTCATTTTTAAATTAAGCATAATATTTTAAAAAGTGAAATCTTTTCAATGTGCACCACATGACTTTCATAAATATTTACATTTCTTGCATATTTTATGCATAATCAGAGATCTAATTGATACTAAGTGATAAAACTTCAGTGATTGCCAATGGCAGATCAGGAGAGTAAAAAAAAACTGACATTGGTTTCCTTTTTTTTTATAACATTTTTGAAGAGGACTGTTCTTTTATGTATGTGAATGTGCTCATTACAAAGAGATGTCTTCACAGCTGTAATTGTTGAATCTTATTCAGATGGATACATGGTAAGTATAAAGCAAAGGCATAGTTTCTTCTCCAGGGGAAATATAATTTACATCTGCCATTTCCTTCAATTGATAATCAATGGATTCAATTTTAGACATTCATTTCAGCTCACTCCTGTTTACTTTGACTCTCAAGTAAGTAGCGCTACAGAATTTAAAGTTGTCTCAGGAAAAATATGCATTTGTATAAATGGAAGTTATTATTATCATTTCCTCATGAAAAAGGACCATTTTCAGGATTGCAGTATGCTGAAGAGTCATACTTTTGAAAAGTATGTGTTACATATCTAAAATTGCTGTATTCTTCATTCTATGAAAACAAAATTGCTCAGTGTTTAGATCCACATTTAAAAAAATACATTTACATTTAATTATTTATCCAAACCAACTTACAAATAAGGTCAGCATAACCGAGTGAACATCAATATGGGGTCTGTTTTGAAACAAGTGCTACAAGACTAGATTAAAAAAGATGACCAAAAAAAATAAAAATGTTGTAGTTTTAAAAGTAAGCAAACATTAAACCAGTTGGAACACAAGAGTAACTAACCTTGCCAATTATCAAAAGAGCTTTTCCTCAAAAAAACATTGGCAATTAAGAGACTATTTTCAAAACAGGAGCTCTTCGAACGTATGAGGGCAGCTCATTTAACCAGAATGAAAACAGTGTGGATTGGAATTTGATGGCATGTTGGAATAGTATCACTACACACCATTCATTAGCAGGCCTGAATGGATGGAAAGGGGTATAAGAACTAATGAGGGCATCCTAATAAATAAGGGCTGAACCACTGTTTGCCCTGTCATCAAAGATTAATGACTTGAACTTGATTCATTCTGCTGCATGGAGCCAGCTGAGTTACCTAAGGAAGGAAGTAACATGCACCTGACTCAGCTGGTTGAAACCCAGAGTTGCCACTGTATTCTGGAGCATCTACAGTGGCTTGACAATACTTGACAAGACCGCTTCCACTAAATTCCCTCGTACTTGTTGAAATAGTGTGTTGTGACCAGTGCCTGGACAAGTTGTTAAGTTTAATACTCTACCAGGTATAGTCTGATCTTTTCAGATGTTATCCAGAGTGAATCTGCATGAACAAAAGACTGTGATCAACACAGGTTAGCTAGTCATCAAATGTCACCTCTGGGTTACGTGTGGACTTGGTAGGTGCTAATGATAATGAGCTCTGCTTTACAGAAATGTTATGTTGGATCAAAGGACTAGCTGTGATGATGAGGAGCTGAGGCTCCAGCTAGTTGAGTTGGGGATAGTGTTCCTTCCTCCAAGCTGAGATGTCACTGAGACATGATGAGATTCTAGGCGAGACTATGTTATCCTCAGGAAGCAATGGCAGGTATAATGGAGTATTAATGGCATAACAAAGACATTAGAAGCCATGTGAATTGATGATAGGTCCGAGTAAAGAAGTGTACAAGAAGAAGAAGGGGAGAATGAATGCCCAGCACAAACTTTGGGGTTGTCCAAGAGGTATTTTTCAGAACATTTGAGAGCAATCAAAGTGATGTTAAGGTTGGAAAGGGTGGTATGGGGAACTGATGGTTTCCAGTATCATAGATGGAAAATAAGTAAAGATGTATGAGAACAGATTACATAGTGGTAACTCTAGCCATCCTTAACGTGTTGGCAACAGTCAGCAGAGCTGTCTTGGTGGAATGGTCCATTTTGAAACCAAGCTGATTAAGACTGAGCAGATTGTTGTGTACATGTAGAAGAACAGAAGAGACTGGGGTGAAGGCAACTTCAATAGTTTTATATACTGTCACGGATGAGCGGGGACACTGCCCGGCCAGGACGCCTGGACAGTCCCCGAGTTGGACAATACTTCTCCTCGGCCACGAGAGGGCAGCCGCCTGGGCCCAATTGGGGGCCACAGGAATGGACCCAGGACACTCACCACTGTGAGAAGACGTGGCCACCGCCAGGGGGCGCCCGGACAGTTAGGGAGTCCTGGATGGCAGCACTTCCACCACACCAGGAAGTGCTGCCGGAAGTAATCCCAAGGGCACCCGGTGTATTTCCAGGTGCTCTCCTGACACTTCCGCCACACCAGGAAGGGATGTCATGGGGAGCACCTGGGGCTCATCCGGGTCGTAATAAAAGGGGCCGCCTCCCTCCACTAAGGGAGCGAGAGTTGGGAGGAAGAAGACAAAGCTTGTGAGGAGGGCGAGAGGAGGTAGAAGAGTGAAAGAGAAGAAGAAGGAGAAGAAGAGAAAGAGAAAGAAGAAGAGAGAAGGAGAGAGAAGGGTGAAGGGGAGAAGAGAAGGAAAGAGAAAGAGAAGAAGAAAGGGTTGGTGAAGGAAGGCATTGTGGTGCTGTAGGAAAATAAAGAAATGTGTTTTGGACATTCTGGTGTCTGTCTGTCTGTGTCTGGGGGTATGCTTTCCACAATGGCGCCCAACGTGGGGCCCTCCTCCTGCTAAAAGGAGGGGACCCCGTTTTCATAAAAAATAATTTTGTGGAGGCTGCCCGCACAGCGGACGAAGACGCATGTTTATCGCGGCACGCAGTCCTGCGCCAACGTCTCAGAAAACGCTCGCCGAAGACCACGCCTGACAGACGTTTAGCAGTATGGGGAAGAAGAAGGGCAAACGCGCCCCTAAGATAGCGACGCCTCTGCTCAACGTCGTCTTTGCGGACGCACGGGTTGACAGGGCAACAGAAGAGGCCACCTAGCAGCAGTATGCTCAAGAAGACGGGAACCGGGAGGTAAGTCTCGCGTGTGACGGCGATACGCTTGGCGGGGCTTACCCTGTTGTCTCCTGGTCTTGCTTTTTAGCAGGAGACTGCCTGAATCCACGTCTGTGGCCGAAGCACGCCGACCCCTGGAGTGATGGCGAAACGGGGATGGAAGACGAGGAAGAATCGCTACTGGTTGCAGAAGGGCTGCGGGGTGGAAGCTGCCCGGAAGACTCTTCCCCAATCGAGTCCGCTCATAGGGTGGAGGGAGCGTCGAAAGACCGGAAGTTCCTCCCAGAGACAAGCACAGGATTGGACGGGATCTGTTGTATACCCGCCGGTGAAGACTTGAAGGCGGGACCAACGAACGTCAATCCTGAAGCGCTCAAAGACCCAACGGAGCATGCGCAGGGGCTCCACGGCTCCCAGCCGGCAGGTGAGTGCAGAGAAGGCATGAATTCACCGCCGGCTGATGTTAGTGAATTGTTGTTGGCTGTATGGGACTTGGAGAAAGTCTTTCGTCCTGTACAGCCTCTTCTACAGATGCTGAGTAAGGTAAAGGGCGTAATTAAGACACTGGAAGAGACTGCGGACGCGCCCCTGAGAACCGTACTGAGATGGTTGAGGTGGCGCGACATGGGATTCTCCTGCCAGTCCGATGTCGGGGTACAGGTAAGTGATACTCGTACCAAAAATAATAATGGAAACCCTAGCGAAAAGGACCCGGATGTAACGGAAGGGATCCAAGTAGCACGGGTTCCGACAGTAGATCGGGGGACGAGTACTGAGCTTGCAGTACGAGCAGAGACGGGGGGGCGGTGCCGGCTTGTATGTGTCGGTACCCAGACCGCCCCGCGCAAGGAAACTGCGGCGCTCATAACCCGTTCGAGAGGTGTGCAAACAGCACGGGGTCCCTCTTTGTCCCATAAGGGGATCCAGGCTGTTACAGCACCCCAGAGTAACGGGAGGCCCCGGAGGAAAACGGAAGGGTCTCCCGCCAGGGCAAAACGAGACCACAAAAGCTCGCGTGCGGTGAGAGAGCTCTCTCCAAGGCAGTGGAGAGTTGCCCCGCAACCAAGCTGAAGAGATACAGGCATGGGCGTTCCCGTCCTGTTTTCAGGCCCGGAGGGCACCGGAAAGACAAGGGGTGCGCCGGTGTTACATGTGCCATGGAGTCGGGCATCGGTGGAGACGTTGTCCCTATGCCTTGAGCAGAGATGCCATTAGGCGGCGTCGGGACAACGTCTCTGCGTCTGTTTCTTGTTTTACAGGTCTGGACCGTGGAAGATGGTATACCGGGACCCCGCCTTGGGAAATTTCTATCCCTCGCGGGACGGGACGCTTTGGCAGATGGGCTTCAGCTGGTGAGGGGGCAGTGTCACGGATGAGCGGGGACACTGCCCGGCCAGGACACCTGGACAGTCCCCGAGTTGGACAATACTTCTCCTCGGCCACGAGAGGGCAGCCGCCCGGGCCTAATTGGGGGCTACAGGAATGGAGCCAGGACACTCACCACTGTGAGAAGACGTGGCCACCGCCAGGGGGTGCCCGGACAGTTAGGGAGTCCTGGATGGCAGCACTTCCTCCACACCAGGAAGTGCTGCCGGAAGTAATCCCAAGGGCACCCGGTGTACTTCCAGGTGTTCTCCTGACACTTCCGCCACACCAGGAAGGGATGTCATGGGGAGCACCTGGGGCTCATCCGGGTCGTAATAAAAGGGGCTGCCTCCCTCCACTAAGGGAGCGAGAGTTGGGAGGAAGAAGACAAAGCTTGTGAGGAGGGCGAGAGGAGGTAGAAAAGTGAAAGAGAAGAAGAAGGAGAAGAAGAGAAAGAGAAAGAAGAGAGAAAGAGAGAGAAGGGTGAAGGGGAGAAGTGAAGGAAAGAGAAAGAGAAGAAGAAAGGGTTGGTGAAGGAAGGCATTGTGGTGCTGTAGGAAAATAAAGAAATGTGTTTTGGACATTCTGGTGTCTGTCTGTCTGTGTCTGGGGGTATGCTTTCAATACCAAAAAAAGAAAAGACACTAGTCAGTAATTACTTACTAGATATGGGTTGAGTACAATGAGGTTTCACAGCCTGTATAAATGTTGAAGGATTTTTGTCCCTGTACACAGTGTTGATGATATGCGTGAGTGCAGAAATGATAGATGATAGTCCAGATAGACTGGAGGAGGCAGAAGGATGTCAAGAGGACATGTAGTAGGGCAGCTGGAGAGGAGATGACACGTCAGTGTCAGAGAATAGAGAAAAAGTGCGACTGTAAGAGAGAGAGAAGACTAACTGGCTGAGGTGCTCATTAGCCACTGGTAACAGCCATCTTTTCACAAAAGAAGGTAGCAAAGTTATCAACAGTCAAGAAGGTTGGAAGTGGATATGGTAGATGGTTGAGAAGGGAGGAGAAAGCAGAGAACAATCTACACATGTCAGAGGTGTTGCTAATCCTGACCTGGAAAAAGCTGACTTATGTTGGTAGTAGCTGAAGTGACCACAGATAAAACAGACTGACAGTTCCTCAGATCAGCTGGGGCCCAAGACGTCTGCCTGTTATATTTCAGTCATGGTTTGTTGAAGAATTTTGAACTTTTGTGAGTATTGTTTGGATTTATTTTGCTTATAGGATGTTTTGCTTTGTATTTAATTTCTGATTGCTAAATTACAAATTGGACTTGTTAGCCTTGGGAGACTTCTTAGGCAAATCCTTTTTGCATTATGTTTTGTCTTCTTTTCCTCGCTTCACCATTTTTTGTTCTTTAAAATATCGTTATTATTTAAAGATAATGTCTTGTCCTTCAGGTCAGAAGGTTTACAGTCATATACTATATATACTTTTCTTTCGTAGTTGCGCTTGTTTCTACTTCTAATTCATTGAGAAATTAAACAGTCTCATGCTTCCAAATGTGACATTGATAATTAGAAATGGACATTTATCAAAAAAGTCATTAACACATTACATCAAACTCCTCTATAGAAAAGTTATTTAAAGTAATTTTATTTATTAATTAATGAGACAAAAATGCATTAAACCCTGAAAATTGACATCATTCAATACATAAATTATCACTGGCAGAATGTGTTTTGAAGACCATTTTTGCTAACATGTTTCTGTAAACAAGTTAACAATAATTCATTACTGTTTACTTTGTTTTCATATCTCATTTAATTGAATAAAAACAGAAGACAATTTCTGCATACATGTTGCTGATTATTTGATCGAGTTTTCATTTTATCACACAGAAAATTGATTTTGCTGTTTTAAAGCAAGAAGACAAACCTGATCACCTTCCACATCTCACTGCACATAACAAATGAAACAAGCACAAGGTGATTTATGCACAGCTGGTTCTTTATTTCTTTAATACAAGACTGGGGGGTTTGTTTCTGGTGTCGCTAAACAAAATGAAGTGATGGATTATCCTAATTTAAATACTTCTTTTAAAAAGTCATTTTGTTAACATTAAATATAAGAATAATTTCCGAAGGAACATATGGCATTATCATCCTAGCTTATTTTTATTTAATTTAGCATTTTAATTTGATGCAGTTTGTCACAGAAGGCACATTTGACCTTGACCCATATACCAAATATAGTCCTATAACAATTCTGCGAATGTGATTAGTGATATTATTTGGGGCTTTTTATGTGGTTCTTCTTTGGTAAGACTAACATCGATCATCTGTCCTTTCAATCATTTCATAAAAGTCATAAACCTAACAAAGTTGGTGGGTCCACAACTGCAATTGCAATGTCTTTGGTAAAATATCAGCCCAATTCTTCAATAGGAAAAACAATAATCTCTGAACCAGCCTGTAGTACTGAAACTAAAGAAACGTCTCTACAGTTGTTTTAAACTATGGTCTGTTTAGACTGTCAATTTTACTTCTCTTATTTCAGTTTGCTGTTGTTGTCCTACCAAGCAGTGCTGTACTTACTGGAACTCTAATTTTACCCATTGTTCCAGCATTCTCCAGTGCAAGACATCAGTCACCCACCAATATAGCTCAAAGCATTTCTATGCTCACTGAAAAGCCTCTTCCTCTTGCTCTCACCCAATAGTGGAGCTCTTGCCTCCCTTACACTCTGTGAGCTCAATGTAGCTTTAAACTCTATCTTGAAGTCACCTTTTTCCAAACCCTGAAAGAATTCTTGTGACCAGAAACAGTCATGATTTTGCAACAGAAACACTAAATTAGAAGTTTTTGGTTTTATCTTTACCTGCTGAGCCATTATTTATCTTCAGAGGCCCAGGTCTTCAAGGTAGCACTCTTGCTGCCTCACCATTTAAAGGGGCAACTTGGTTTTTCCTCTCACAGACCTGCCTTCTGTAGACCTGGACAATTCATGCCAGAATTGAAATCATTTCACATCATTCCAATACTTATGTCTTGTTGTTAGTTTTAGTCTTAAGGTGCTTTCACACTCATAGTCTGATTGCTTTGTTTAGATAGATAGATAGATAGATAGATAGATAGATAGATAGATAGATAGATAGATAGATAGATAGATAGATAGATAGATAGATAGATAGATAGATAGATAGATAGATAGATAGATAGATAGATAGATAGATAGATACTTTATTAATCCCGATTTTAGAATCAGTGAACGTTTCATTACTTTGTTTCAATTCTCAGTTAGTTTGGTTGTATTTCACACTGTAAACTTTCGACTGAACTAAACCTATTAATTAACATCCCATGGGTGTGTCATGGAGTCTCTGGGAAAAAATACCATGGCAGGTATTTGCATACTGCTGCATTTTCCTTAATTATTTATCTGAAGACTACTTGAAAATTAAGTTTATGCGCAGATGGACACATTTAAAACAGCCTGGTGTACAACAGAAGACAAGCTCTGCTGATGACATACACTGATGTGCTTCAATTTTATGACATGTAATTGTCATTCAACCATAGGATTATGTGTATTTACTCTCCAGTAGCCACAATATAAACCTAAACTCAATTTATTTTATCTTAAATCAGCATGTCTGCTGTCTTACCTCTTGTACATATTTGTTATTAATGTTTATTTCGGAATGATGTTAGTGTGCACATTGAAAGGATTCTCTACCTGTGTTCATGACATATTCATGGTGCAAGATTGGAACGTTTGACCGGCGGTTTCACAGGGCAATGCTGTTTGTTTGTTGTCACTGCTGTATGTGTTCTGATTGACCTGATCACAAGTACATTTTTTTTAAAACATGTCTAATCACGCATACACACAAGACTTTTGAGACTAAATCAGGTGTTGCTCTGATTGAATGAGTAATTTTATGAGTTGTTTTATGTGAATTGTGTTATATGGTGTATTTGCACCTGTGTATTTATTTATTAATTTACCTTTTATGGTTTTTAATGATCCTCGACTTATTCTGTTATGAATGAGATTCCACAGTTATCAACAACAGACACTCAGCTTGGCTACCACAGTGCACAAAATGTCACACATAGTGCAGTATTTAATGTAGTTAAATTGCTCCCATGTTGTATTACATTCAGATCTTATGAGAACCGCTCCAGGGTTCTCTTGGCACTGCATTGAGACAACCATTCCAAAGGGTCTTGGTACAGTTGTTTTGGTCCACACCAGAGTGTGATTGGAATGTTCCCATCTACCTAAACAAATAGACATTCAGGTAAATCGCAACAGAGTTCTAAAAACTGGTCCAAACAAACTATGTGTGAAAACGCCTTTAGTTCTAGTCTTGCTATCCATTTTGTAACCACATTTTCTTTTGTGGCTATGTGCAGTTATTCACTCACAGCCCCTTTAACTCAACACATGGTCAACTCAACCATGAGTTATAATGGTGTCTATATCGTAAATTCGCTCATATACTCCAGTTTTATTTTATTTTTTTACATTTTGGAATGGTCAGGCTTTAGTTTTTCCTTATTGTCAAATTTTAAGCTTTAAAAGTTATATTATCCTGTTTGAAATTAATGTTTTATTATCTGTGAATTAGAGAACCAATGCTTTTGCCAAAAGTTAACAAAATCCAAAATCACAAACCAGAAATCTAGTCACAAAGGACAAAATAAGGGTGTGTGGAGAGGTTATGAGTTGTGTTAAATATGTTCTGTACAGTTCTGTTTAATTTACAATACCTGAAAAATATTGAATAATAGTGATTCTGCATAAGTTACCTAATATGAGTTGTGTCTCTAAATTCTTAGGGATCCATTATGGTATAAACGTTTTTTGGAGATTACTTTGAGTGTAATGGCAATAAAACAACTTTTGGGTTCTTAAATTTTCTGATTTCTTGTCAGGCTGACATAATGGCTCATTTCAAATCTAACTCATTCCCTCCATGATCCCCTTGTCTCTTTTCTCAGCATTTACTGTTTGGCTATTTCATTTAGACTCATGATTCACATTCTTATTTGAGAATTTCAGATTGCAGCTGTTTATGTAAAAAGAAAAATGTAATGTATACCTTTATATACTGCATTTTTGTTTAATATTACAGAATAAACAATTTCATGAAATGAAGCAGTATATGAAAGCAATTTAATACAAAGATATACTCATATAATAATAATAATAATAATAATAATAATAATAATAATTCATTACATGTATATAGCGCTTTTCTCAGTACTCAAAGCGCTATCCACACAGGGAGGAACCAGGAAGCAAACCCACAATCTTCCACAGTCTCCTTACTGCAAAGCAGCAGCACTACCACTGTGCCAGCTATAACATCTATAAAATTATTTTTACAGATGGAAATGATTATTCTTGGAATCAATGATTTGTATTAATTTTAAAGATAGTATCACAACTGCAAATGTAGAGAGATAAAAAGAGCTGGACAATGTTAAATGTTCAAAAATGATTAAAGTCCTTAATAATGCAATTTAGCTTTAAAAAACTGCAAAGTGCTACATACCTGCAAGAGAAACAATAGAGTGGTATAGTCTAAGACAAACAACACAACAGCCTCTTCCTTAAAGAATGTTGTTCTGTCTGGCATTGCTCTGAATGTTGCTATCAGAGAATTTGGAGTAATTGGTAATCCAAAACTGTCTGACAAACAAGCAATGGTTTCTCCTCAATATGATCTCATTGTAAGGCATTCCTTAAACACATGACCTAATGAGACAGGTGTTTGATGATATTGTTCACAGTTTGGGGAAAGTTCTGGATATACAATATTTTGCATAATCAGTAATACTGTACTTTAGTCTCGGTACTACCTCTAATGAATCTATTAGTCACATACTGTTATGTAAGAAAACATCAACAACGGTTTCTTTTGATCTTAACACTTATAAATCAGCAAAAAACTGTGTACTGACTGTGTAGAGAAGCTGCAACTAAATTTAAAATTGGAATCAGGCGATTGATTGAAGTCTCGGGTAAGCAAGCTAAAGCTGTGATCAGTAAGGCAGTAGTTTAACTTACAAAAAGGAAGAAACAGGAATTGTAGTTAAGGAATGGACCAAAGGGATGATAAGCCAAAGAATTTCCCATAACTGAGCCTAAATGAAAGATGTAAATCAACGACAAGAAAGGAGTTTATAGCCAAAGTGTAAATTTAGTCAAACAAATACTAACAAAATACAAAACAAAAAGTGTTTAGGTTGCATAACAAGCAAAAACAAGCAAACTTTTATACCACTGCAGTGATGACATCAAGCATCACATACTTCTGGATAGAAACCACTTGATAACCAAGCAAACATAAATCTCAAAATGGCAATGGCCATGGTAAAAACAAACATGGTATCACAGGAGAATATAATTCATTTTTAACCTAGCTAAAAATGTGTTAAAATAAGAAATCTGACAACCAAATTCTTTAACATCTGAATTCCCCAAATGGACTTTCAGGGATATTTTGGGAGCATGAAGAAACTGAACATGACAAAGCGGTTAATTATCTATGTGCAGTGTGGCATACTAAAATAACTTCACTCTAGAAAGATGGCTTAAGTGGAACATAATATTTATTTCAATGTTGGATATTTTAGAATAAGGCTTGTGAATCCTTAATGCCTAATAAAACCAAATTATAACTCTTATATTCACAAGTAATTTTACCATCATGTCACAAGGTTTTAGATAGATAGATAGATAGATAGATAGATAGATAGATAGATAGATAGATAGATAGATAGATAGATAGATAGATAGATAGATAGATAGATAGATAGATAGATAGATAGATAGATAGATAGATAGATAGAACTTTTTTTGTCCACTGGGGGTATTTGGTTTTTTTTGTTGAGTTGCAAACAATTCTCTTTGTATCAATTGTAACAGAGGCGCTATATAAGCGCCTGACCCGACACAGATGGACCCAGAGGCACGTATGAAACACAAAGAGACTTTATTTTTCTTCACCCGTGGGCACACGTCTTCCCCGTGACCCACAGGCAATACACAGTCCATACAGCACTTAACCAACACCAACAAAACACTCTTCTCCTTTTACCACCACTCCTCCTCTAGCTTAGTCCTCCTCCTCCCGACTCTGGCCCTTGAATGGTGGTGGCTGGCCCTTTTTATAGCCCACCCAGAAGCGTTCCAGGTGCTTGACCACCCGGTCCTAATTGCACTTCCGGGTGGGGCTGAAGATTCGTCCAGCCGGGCTGTTGAAACCATACAGCCCCCCTACCGGCCACCCCGGGCCCCAACCAGGCTGTGGAGGACTCCATCTCCCATGGAGCCCTGCGGGAGGTTGGGGAATCACCGTCAGCCATGGAGGCTGCCACCAAGCATCCCGGGGGAGGTATTGGGCTGCCCATGGTTGCTCCCCCGGAACATAAGCAGCAGGGGCATCCCGGCCGGGCATGGGACCCGACCATTCGTCACACAATAAATAAACTTCTCCACATGATTTCTGTACTCTGTCTCAGTCTCTTTATCAATATACCCCGTAAGTTCAGAACCATATAAAAATTTCTGCACGTGACATTACCTGGTGTTATATGTATAGCCTGAGGTGTACAGAGTCAGGAGAAGAGAAAACAGAATTGTCTCTTGTGTTGCTCCAGTGTTGCTCACATCCACATCATTGATACAGTTCTTGAGTCTCACAAACTGCAGTCTGCCCAAGAGAGAGTTAATTATCCAAAACACAATATGCTGAAAGACATATGGAGATGAATAACCACTTTACCAATGCTTCTTATTAGGACCCAAAGAAGCCTTTATTAAGGTCTTATTACATAATGGATTGTCACTAATTGATTCATTATATAATAATTATAATTCTTTGCATTTATATAGCGCTTTTCTCACTACTCAAAGCGCTCAGCAATTGCAGGTTAAGGGCCTTGCTGAAGGGCCCAACAGAGCAGAGTCTCCTTTGGCATTTACGGGATTCGAACCGGCAACCTTCCGATTGTCAGTGCAGATCCCTAGCCTCAGTAGTACCTAAAGTATTACTGAATAATCTTAGTCAATATACTAATATTTTTAACTGAATTACTCAAAATTCAATAATATGCTGGTGAAGACCATAGGTGCAATATTAGTTTTTGTCACCGTGCTACAAAAAATATATATAACAGGTTTATCTACAAAGTAAAGCACATGTGTTGTTGTTACAAGTCAAATAACCTCAACATCAGATATCCTTAGATCTTTACTAAAGAATTCTTTAATGTAATCCTAAATTCAGCAAACTGAGCCTGTGCTGATCCATTTTCATTTGTTTGCTGTTTTATTCTATTTGAAGAACTCCTTAAGATGGAACACTCCTGTCTCTTGTCACACAGCTTTCTGAGTTTGGTAGGTGTTTCATGGGTTGTCTCTGGAGCATACTGTATTTGCTAACTCTTTTGTTTGAATGGATTGTGTTTTGTTAATATGTTTTACATTTAACCTCTTTAAGCTTAAACGGAAACATAGAATTCTTTCTGTTAATTAGTGGGTTAATTAGTATTTAGGGACATCAATGTCAACCAAGGAGAAAGTCATTTAATTCTAAAAAAGGGTCACTGGTAGAGGAAACAAACTACTGAGTTGTGTAATTTAACAAGAGACAATGTCAAATTAAAAAGGTGTCTGCTTGATATATTTAGACTTTTTAAACATTAACAATTTAAAAACAAGGGTGATGAACTGAATGGTATTCATTTGCTTGTAAATTTTCTTTCCTTGATCTACATTGTATTTCCTTTATTAAAACTGTATTTGTTTAAGCATAAAACAAGTTATTTTATTTTTAAATATACTATTTTTAAATAAATGTACAACAAACCGCACATCTAACATGTTGCAGAATAGCGCAATATATAATATACATGATAAATAACAACAGGAGCAGAAGATGATCCCATGATAATTGTGTGATATACTGAATTACAGTGCTAAGCAGTAATTCACCACAAGTACAGAATAGTCTGTTGCAATCTAATTTATAACTTTTTATAGTGAACACCATTTGAAGATGCATGAGAGAACTTTCATTATTTTACACACACACTCACATGTATTTGTATATACACTAATTCATTTGTTTTTTTTATTGAATGACTGAACAAAGTAATTGTGCTAAAATATTATATGAACAGAGAAATTTAGAGAATACTAATGACCTACTTAAGAACTGGAATTATCACTTTAATAATAACTCTTTGTGAACAATATTACCACAAATTATGCAGTCGAGTTTCCCGCATTTGGGGAAATAGATAGATAGATAGATAGATAGATAGATAGATAGATAGATAGATAGATAGATAGATAGATAGATAGATAGATAGATAGATAGATAGATAGATAGATAGATAGATAGATAGATACTTTATTAATCCCAATGGGAAATTCACATTCTTCAGCAGCAGCATACTGATACAATAAATAATATTAAATTAAAGAATGATAATAATGCAGGTGAAAAACAGACAATAACTATGTATAATGTTGAATGTTAACGTTTACCCCCCCGGGTGGAATTAAAGAGTCGCATAGTTTGGGGGAGAAACAATCTCCTCAATCTGTCAGTGGAGCAGGACAGTGGCAGCAGTCTGTCGCTGAAGCTGCTCTTCTGTCTGGAGATGATACTATTAAGTGGATGCAGTGGATTCTCCATAATTGATAGGAGCCTGCTGAGCGCCCTTCGCTCTGCCACAGATGTTAAACTGTCCAGCTCCATGCCAACAATAGAGCTTGCCTTCCTCACCAGTTTGTCCAGACGTGAGGCGTCTTTCCTCTTAATGCTGCCTCCCCAGCACACCACCGCGTAGAAGAGGGCGCTCGCCACAACTGTCTGATAGAACATCTGCAGCATCTTATTGCAGATGTTGAAGGATGCCAGCCTTCTAAGGTAGTATAACCGGCTCTGTCCTTTCTTGCACAGCGCATCAGTATTGGCAGTCCTGTCTAATTTATCATCCAGCTGCACTCCCAGATATTTATAGGTCTGCACCATCTGCACACAGTCACCTTTGATGATCACTGGGTCTATGAGGGGTCTGGGCCTCCTAAAATCCACCACCAGCTCTTTGGTTTTGCTGGTGTTCAGGTGTAGGTGGTTTGAGTCGCACCATTTAACAAAGTCATTGATTAGGTCCCTATACTCCTCCTCCAGCCCATTCCTGATGCAGCCCACGATAGCAGTGTCATCAGCGAACTTTTGCACATGGCAGGACTCCGAGTTGTATTGGAAGTCCGATGTATATAGGCTGAACAGGACCGGAGAAAGTACAGTCCCCTGTGGCGCTCCTGTGTTGCTGACCACAATGTCAGACGTGCAGTTCCCGAGACGCACATACTGAGGTCTGTCTTTAAGATAGTCCACGATCCATGCCACCAGGTATGAATCTAATCCCATCTCTGTCAGCTTATCCCTAAGGAGCAGAGGTTGGATTGTGTTGAAGGCGCTAGAGAAGTCTAGAAACATAATTCTTACAGCATCACTACCTCTGTCCAAGTGAGAGAGGGATCGGTGTAGCATATAGATGATGGCATCCTCTGCTCCCACCTTCTCCTGATATGCAAACTGCAGAGGGTCAAGGGCGTGTTGAACCTGTGGCCTAAGGTGGTGAAGCAGCAGCCTCTCCATGGTCTTCATCACATGTGATGTCAGAGCAACAGGCCGAAAGTCATTCAGCTCACTCGGACGTGATACCTTTGGGACTGGGGTGATACAAGATGTTTTCCAAAGCCTCGGGACTCTCCCCTGTTTCAGGCTCAGGTTGAAGATGCGCTGTAGAGGTCCCCCCAGCTCCGATGCACAGACCTTCAGCAGTCGTGGCGATACTCCATCTGGACCCGCTGCTTTGCTGGCATGAAGTCTCCTCAGCTCTCTGCTCACCTGCGCTGTTGTAATTATGGGTGGGGATGTCTTTCCTATGCTGGTATCAGCAGAAGGATGTGTGGAGGGTGCAATACTCCGAGGTGAGAGTGAGAGTGGGTTAGGGTGGTCAAACCTGTTAAAGAAGTTGTTCATTTGGTTTTCTCTCTTCACGTCTCTCTCGATGGTGGTACCCTGCTTCGAGCTGCAGCCAGTGATGATCTTCATCCCATCCCCCACTTCCTTCATGCTGTTATTCTGCAACTTCTGCTCCAGCTTTCTCCTGTACTGCTCCTTCGCCGCCCTGAGCTGGACTCGGAGTTCCTTCTGCACGCGCTTGAGCTCATGCTGATAACTGTCTTTAAAAGCCCTTTTCTTCTGGTTCAAAAGGCCCTTGATGTCACTTGTGATCCATGGCTTGTTGTTAGCATAGCAGCGTACAGTTCTTACTGGAACTACAATGTCCATACAGAAGTTGATGTAGTCAGTAGTGCAGTCAACAACTTCCTCAATGTTCTCATTATGAGATCCCTGCAGGATATCCCAGTCTGTAGTTCCAAAAAATTCTCTCAGTGTATTCTCAGCCTCCGGGGTCCACTTCCTGAATGATCGTGTGGTTACAGGTAGGACTCTCACTTTTGGTTTATAGTGAGGCTAAAGCAGAACCAGGTTATGATCTGCTTTCCCAAGCGCAGGCAGCGGGGTGGCGCTGTATGCGTCTTTAACGTTTGCATACAGTAAATCAATAGTCTTATTTCCCCGGGTGTTACAGTCCACATACTGGGAGAATGCAGGTAATGTTTTGTCCAGCGTCACATGGTTAAAGTCTCCAGCGATTAGCACAAGCGCCTCAGGGTGCTGCGTTTGTAACTTAGCAGGGGTCAGCATACCCGGAGTGCAATGGATGAGCCTCGCCCTGGGAGAACCACCTTAGTGATCATGGTATCTCCCCTGCCAGGTAAGTATTTAGTGGATTGGTGATTCTAAATTGGCCCTAGTGTGCTTGGTGTGTTTGTGTGTGTCCTGCGGTGGGTTGGCACCCTGCCCAGGATTGGTTCCCTGCCTTGTGCCCTGTGTTGGCTGGGATTGGCTCCAGCAGACCCCCGTGACCCTGTGTTCGGATTCAGCGGGTTGGAAAATGGATGGATGGATGGAACAATATTAGCTGGATGGTGTGTATAAATAAATCAAACTTTTTTAGGCGTGTTCGCATATAATGCACAAAACACATATTGTGATAGCCTATGTAGGTCTGTCTGTCTGTCTGCCAGTCTGCCTGAAACAGCTTATCCCCCTGTGGACAAATTTTGCAGAAATGTGGCATACTTATACTTGAAAGAAATTTGAAGGGAGAGTCCAACTTTCGTGGAGATATCCCAAACAGATTGTGCACAATTTTGAAAATCTCCAATTGAAAAGCACTGGCAGACTTGCGAACTCATCAATCTCAAAAAAAACTCACTTCTTTATAAATAAATGGAATGGGAAAGCAATTTGTAAGCATAAATAAGACTGCACTCATCAAACAATATTATCTGCAGTTTAATTATAGTAAAGAACCGACATTATTAACTTGCAGCTAAATGGTGTTTGAACAAATTAATTATACGATAAGGTTGCATCTGACCTAACTTACAGGTTAAGAAATGGCAGTGGCATCTGGTGCCCAGTTCCAGATATACATAAAAAATTCAAGCAATCTCCTGATCTTCTTGCCCATCATATACAAAATACCCCTGAACTTTGGTAAATGTTTTAAGATGCACTTTACAACTCATGCAAAACCTCAAGGGGCACAGAATTTACATACGTGTACAAGTTGTGCGAAACCTACCTCTTCAGATTATTATCTGTGTGTGACACTGCATGACAATCACAGGGGAGAATAAGACCCTGATATTTGCAAATACTACAGAAGCCACTTGAAATGGACCTGCCATTGATCTGCAGGCAGAAGATCGGACCTTGCTAGCCACTAATAGCAAGGATTGAGCAGGAGTACAGATTGCTTGGGCTGATTACTTAGTGGTATAACACAGAAAAAATTGAGCGCACATTATGATTTGTCCATACCTGAAGAGACGCTTTTTGTGTTTATCTTCAGACTGGAATTGACATCTTTAAGATTACACAAGGCTCAGGTTGGCAACACTTTGTTCTTCACAGTTTATTCTTGACTCATGGTTACAAAAATACAGGTAAAATTCCGTTACAACAAATATCTTTACAATGAAATTTTCATTACAACAAAGTATTTTTATGGTCCCGACAGTTTCCCCATATGACACGAGTCTATAGAAATCTCGTTACTACGAAGTACATTCAGCAGATACTATCATTACAACGAAGTGACCTTGAAATGCTTGAATGAATCATCCACAGAGCACTTAGTTCTCTGGACGCAGCTGAGTTGTACACAATGATCCCCAAACAGAAACACTGTAAAAAAAATTTCTTTCTTCAAACTTTCCTCATACTTTTTTTTTTTTTTGCCTTTTTTGTTTCCTGTGGTTTTCAGTGATACCTTTTGCTTATTGCTCGTCAACATTTGAAAAAAATCCATTGGAATTTAACTCATTGTCACCCTCCTATAGAAACAGCAGACACGAAAAAACGATAACAGTTCATATTAGAAAAAGAACCTTTACATTTTTGCAGCTCTCAATTGCGGCAAAAAGAAAAAAGACGTTGCCAGTGAATTCGGAATTTCGCCATCGACACTATCAACTTTCTTGAAAGACTTAGCAGAAAAAGACGAAAAATCTTGGGTTGCAAACGTATGAGAACTGCTGCATTTGAAGACGTAGAAAAAGCCATTTTTATGTGGTTCAGTGATACTCGATCAAGAAACATTGCTATTAATTGGGACCTCCCCCAAGTGGACAACACACCGAAGAGCATCCTAAAGTGCAATCACCGCTTCTGTAGAATACTGTGTATCTGTTGCCGGGGCAACAGCAGACTCACAGCTCTGCTGTGGCTCGGCACTGAAGCAAACAGAAAAGATCTCGATGGGTGATGCCAGGAACATTGTAAATGCAGGGAACAGGATTACTTGGCCACTAACCTAGCCACAACCCTCCTTGACTGCTGTGTCTGTGTATAGAAGAGTGGCAGATCCCGCTACAATAAATAACTGTGCAGTTCCTGTTTCAAGCTAAATAAAGTTGTTTTTGCTAAAGTACTGAGACTCAGCCTTGTGTATTGGGGTGTAAGACAGGGACTTATAGCGTGCCCACAGTCTTTTAGGATTTGCTTCTGTGGTGCTTCACTACAGTGCTGGGAGCCTGCTGTTGCCCTGCTGTTGCAACAGACAAACAATCTTCCACAGACGCGGCAATCGTGCTTCAGGACGTACTTCAGCGTGACGTTCCCGTTGGGTAAAGGGGGGGGGGGGGGGCCCCAAAAGAGTTCAGAAACCTCACAATATGAAGAAGAAGAAAAGGATGATTCGGCATCTTATTGATAACTGTGCTGCCCACAACATGCTTCCACATTTAGATAAGGTTTGTGTTGAATTCCTCTGACCCAATTGCACGGCAGCGCTTCAGCCATTGGATTTGGGCATCATTCGCACCCTGAAAGTGTATTATCACATGGAAATGCTGAGAAAAATTCTTGTCAGCATAACCTGTAGACAGGAGAAGATTAAAATGAATGCGAAAGAATCTATTGAAATGATTGCAAACGCCTGGACGCAAGTTAAGGAAAGCACTATAGTGACAAATACAGAATCTCATTACAACAAAATATTTTTTAAGTTCCTGGCAGTTTGTTGTAACGGAAATTTACCTGCATTTAATAAACAAAAATGTGATTGACTCATGGATGAGGTAAAAAAATATTG